>NW_028270162.1:47390065-47480065 GCF_037043375.1 Chiloscyllium plagiosum | reverse complement strand
GAAGCCAAGTCCCTGGCCCTCTGAGACAGCAGTGCTAACCACTGAACCACCATGCCACCCTTGCTGTACTCTAGGAATGAAAATTGAACGTGTCAATCTCCCACAAACAGCACTGTGTTCATGCTCAAATTCATGATGGTGATTGAGGGAAAAATATTAGTCAGGAAACTAGGTATCATTCCCCATTTTTCAAAATTCTCTTAAATGTGCCATAGGATCTTGGTTTAACATTTCACCCAAAGCAAGAATTGGCAGCTCTGACAGTGCAACACTCCCTCAGTACCAGAGTGCCAGCCTGGGTTCTATGCTGCAGTCTTAGGAATGCCAGGATGAAACTGAGCCATGGAATGGGTGAGGGAAGTATTCAGAATGGAAATGATGTGCCCTTTCCCACATCTACCCATCCTTCTCATATGAGGTGCCATGGTGCAGCTGAGCTATTGAAACGCTGAGTGATTTGTTAGGTTTAAAGCACTATTTTCCCACAGGAAAATACAAGCTGATGACCTGCCTATATCAGGTCAGCGGATGAGAACAGTGCTAGTAACATCACGGCAGGGCTCCACAACTGGAAAGGTCACTGCCACCTTCAGAGGCTGCTGAGAGATAGACAGAGACACATTATTGTTGACAACTCAATAAGATCTGGAACTATTGATTTACTCGAAGTATTTTGGTCATGTGGCTGTCACAGATGCACACCCAGAGTTTTATTTAATTGTATCACTCTTACATCTCCTTCCTTTCTTTCCTGAAGCCATCAACTCCTTGATTGGTGTCAATGCTGTAGAACCAATCACTTCATGTACAAGGTTTGCAACTGGCCTCAAAGTTTCCCTCAACTTAACATTAGTCCACATTGCTTTCACACCCATCTTTGGCTTTTCCAGAACTGAAGAGCACAGCACCCCTTAGAGAGAGGGGGAGTGAGAAGGAGAGAGCGAGAGAGAGGGAGAGAGAGAGTATGTGTGAGTGTGTGTATGTGTGAGAGTGTGTGTATGTGTATGTGAGTGTGTGTGTGAGTATGAGTGTGTGAGAATGTATGTGTGTGCATGTCTGTGTGTGTGTGTATGTGTATATGTGTGTGTATGCATGTGCATGTGTGTGAGAGTGTATGTGTATATGGTTGTGTGTGTGTGAGAGTGTGTGTATGTGTATGTGAGTGTGCGTGTGTGTGTGAATGTATGTGTATGTGTGTGTGAGAGTGTATGTGTGTGCATGTCTGTGTGTGTGGGTGTGTGTATGTGCATATGTGTGGGTGTGTGTGTACATGTGCATGTGTAAGTGTGTGTGCATATGTGTGAGTGTGTGTGCATGTGTGTGTATGTGTGAGTGTGTGTGTATGTGTATATGTGTGTGTGAGTGTGTGCATGTATGTGGATGTATGTGTGTGTGAGTGTGTGTGTGTATGTCTGTGTGTGTGTATGTGTGTGAGAGAGAGTGTATGTGCATGTGTGTGTGTGTAAGTCTGTGTGTGTGTATATCTCTGTGTGTGTGTGCACGTGCGTGTGTGTGTGTGTGTCGTGTGGAGGGTGGCACAGCCCAGTTTTATGAGACTAACTACCACATGGTTTGTTTAGAGATCCCCTGTCAAAGACAGTAACTGGGTGAAAGAGATGGTTGATGGTGAGTGAATGAGTGGGTGGATGAGTGAGTGTGTAAGTCGGCAGCGAGGCTGAGATGGCTTGGGGGCAGTCAGGTTCTTAGGAAGGTGTTTGAGGGTGTTGATAGTCAGTGGGAATAATTGGAGGATAGTGTCAGTGATTAAGGGAGTCAGTTGTGCAGTTAACCAGGAATTAGTGCAGGTGTTTGTCTGTGCTTATCATTCTCTGGAGATTATTCTGTTAAGTACATCAGAACAATCTAAGGTCTCTGACTCTAGTTCTGAAGAAAAGACTTTCATGGAGGATCCCAAGGAGCAGGGAAACTGCCCTTCAGAAGTTGAACTCCCAAGCAATTCCCACGTAATTCAACATGTCAGGTCTTCCACAGGGTTGAGTCTCTGATCTTGTGGTGACTGGTAGATTTATGGTGGTTCAGTGGTTAGCACTGCTGCCTCACAGCGCCAGGGACCTGGGTTCAATTCCAGCCTCGGTTGACTGTGAGCAGTTTGCACATTCTCCCCGTGTCTGCACGAGTTTCCTCCAGTTGCTCTAGTTTGCTCCCACAGTCAAATGGTGGATTGGCCATGCTAAATTGTGCCATAGTGTCCAGGAACGCACAGGCTAGGTGGGTTGGCAGGTTTATGGGGATACAGTAGGAGTCTGGGTTGGATGATCTTCGAAGTGTTGGTACAGATTTGATAGGCTGAATGGCCTCTTTCTGCGGTGTAGGGGAATCTATGATTTGAGCCATTGAGTGCCAGTTCAAATCTAGGGGGACAGAAAGCCAAATAACTAGCCTGGCACAGAGCAGGCTTTGTCTTGGGACCTTTGTAGTCTGCGTGCATCAGCCCCACAGCAGAGGGGTAGGCTGACTCATTAACAGGGGGAGTGTGGGGAGACTGTCACTTCCACAAAACGGGAATTAGGAACCTGAACGTTAGACTCAGGAAGCCTCCACAACAAAGGAAACACATTTATGTAGCACCTTTCACAATCTCAGGCCAGGAAAATGAAAATAGAACAAGTCGAAAATATTCTGAGGTGAGACAACATCTTGTGCAAATAGAACTAGAGTTTGATTTCAGGCTGGTGATCTTTCATCAGATTGCAGATCAGTTTTCCGAATCATTCAATCTGTTCCTCTCCCTCCACAGTTAATATCTGACCTGCTGCATATTTGCAGTGCTTTCTATTATTAGTTTAGATTTCCGTCATCTGCAGTACTGCTCAAGTACCTATGACCTACAGTCAATACTATCTACAGTATCAGAAACTCTACAGCCAATTTGCTCACAGCATGGTCCCACACACAGCAAGGTGATAATGGGCTCAAACCCAGAGGCTTTAGATTCTGTCAACCATCTTCTGAGAAAAGAAATGAAGGTATGAAGTTAATTTAAGAAGCTTGAATTAAAGACAGAGAATGTGGTGTCTGAAAGTTAGAAAAATGAGCTGTTCCTCTATTCGTGCCGATTTCTGTATCAGAAGGAGAAATGATGTTCTACCTCAGGGACCGCTGACTCCACCCTTCACCCTGGTAACTGTCTGAGCTCAGGACCCACTTGTGTTTGGCCTGTTCTAACCTTTGAGGAGAAAGTGAGGTCTGCAGATGCTGGAGATCAGAGCTGAAAATGTGTTGCTGGAAAAGCGCAGCAGGTCAGGCAGCATCCAGGGAACAGGAGAATCGACGTTTCGGGCATAAGCCCTTCTGTTCTAACCTTTGGCTCTCTTTGCAGGAACACTTGCCCTCCTTGGGTAGCCAGAAATTTGCCAGTAATGTTCCACTCATAATCACAGAGTTGCCAGGGCACAGAAGAAGGTAATTTGGCCCATCATATCCGCACCGACTCTCTGAATGCTCAATGCACCCATTGCCATCTTCCTGTAGTCCTACATGTGCTTCTGTTTTGGATAATAATCCAATTCCATCTTGAATACATGATTGAACCTGCCTCCATCCTGCTGTTAGGCAGCATATTCCAGACTCTAACCACTCGCTGCATGAAAACATATCCCCTCAAGACTCTATTGCTTCTTTTCCAACACTGCACTCTTGTTCTCAATCCTTCCACCAATGGCAATAGTTTCTCTCTCTATCTACTCTGTCCAGACATCTCATAATTTTGAACACCTCTATTAAATTTTCTCTTAGCCTTCTTTTGAACAGGGAAAACAGTCCCAGCTTCTCCAGTCTATTGACACAACTCAATTTATACTGTGAGCCTAAAGGTGGAGGTTAGGTGGAACATATCAGATTCTGCAGAGCTTTGCAGGGTAAATATTGAGAGGATGTTTCCTCTCATGGGAGAGTCTAGGACCAGAGGGAATTGTCTCAAAATAAAGAGGTCTTAAAAATAATTTAAGATTGAGTTGAGGAGGAATTTATTCTCTCATGAGGTTGTGAATCTTTAGAACTCATTTCCATAGAGAGCTGGGGTAGAGTCCTTGTGCACATTTAAGGTTGAGATAGATTCTTGATCAGTTGGAAATCAAGGATTATGGGAAAGGGCAGGAAAGTGGACATGAGGAATATCGGAGCAGCCGTGATCCTATTGACTGCCTGTGCAGGTTTGAGGGGCCAAATGGTCTATTTCTGTTCCTATTTCTTATGATTGTCTAGTCTTTTGGACACCAGGAAGGAATACAACATGGCTATGATATGGTTCCCATTTTAAGACAATGGTCTAACCCATGACTCCTTACCTTAACCATTAGTCACCAATGAGAAGCTTCTCAGCGAAAGCTTTCTTCAGTTCACAAGCAGTTTCCTCACTCAACAGGAATGTTTGAAAATGTCATTCGGCCCATCAAGTCCATTCTGTCATTTTATAAGCACAAGGTTAGTCTGTACCTCAACCTCACTTACTCACTTGTCCAACATCCCTTGATCCCCTTATCCAATAGAAATCAATGCTGACTCTCGGGACAGAGCTCTGGTGTGTTTCTAATAAGCTATGTGTGAAATGGATATGCTGTTCAGCTTGTAATGCATTTACACTGAGTGTGCATTAAAGAAGTAACACCTTCAGACTCCAGAACTGGATCCTACAGACTTGCCAGAGAGATCTGTATATATACTTAGGATTGCTGTTGCTCAGGCTACTTGAAGTAAAGTATATGTAGATGTGACAGAGTGATATCATCCTCATGGGACAGTATCATTGCCATCCAACCTGAAATTCCAAGGAGAATCACCAGATAAGAAGGAGGAATCCAACTGATATTTACTATCTCAGTTTGGGAGGGCAAATTGTTGTGGCCCCTCAGTTCCATCCTGGCTCAGGTTCATTAACTTGGTATGGAGTCTGATCGTTTGGTATGGAGTTTGGGAAACATAGCCACTTTAAACACTTGGTAAATCAGGGAGCTGTCACATCTGCAGCATCATCCGATATTAAGTTGACCTGACAGTCATAGAGATGTACAGCACGGAAACAGACCCTTCGGTCCAACCCGTCCATGCAGACCAGATATCCCAACCCAATCTAGTCCCACCAGCCAGCATTCAAAGCTCAGTCTTTATTTCCCATTCCCAATTGCCCAGAGGGCAGTGACAGCCAACCACATTGTTGTGGGTCTGGAGTCACATGTAGGCCAGACTGGGTAAGGATGGCATTTTCCTTCCCTAAAGGTCATTAGTGAAACGGATGAGTTTTTCAGACAATTGATTCATGGTCATCATTAGACTCTTAATTCCAGATTTTTAAAATTGAGTTCAGAATCCACCACCTGCTGTAGCGGGATCCGAAACTATGTACCCCGAACATTACAAGGTCCTCTGGATTAACAATAATACCACTGGGCCATCACCTTCCATAATGATATTAATGATAGTGATAATTAGATTAGATTCCCTACAGTGTGGAAACAGGCCCTTTGGCCCAACAAGTCCATACCGACCTTCTGAAGAGTAACCCACCCAGATCCATTCCCCTACATTTACCCCTTCACCTTACACTACGAGCAATTTAGCATGGCCAATTCACCTAACCTGCACATTTTTAGACTGTGGGAGGAAACCGGAGCACCCAGAGTAAACCCACGCAGACAATGTGCAAACTCCACACAGACACAGTTGCCTAAAGTGGGAATTGAACCCAAGTCTCTGGTGCTGTGAGGCAGCAGTGCTAACCACTGTGGCCACTGTGCCACCCATAAAGAATGGGATACAATCATTCAGATTAAATTAGCTCCAGTGTGGAAACAGCCCCTTTGGTCCAACCAGACCACACCGATCCTCCGAAGAGTAACCCATCCAGACCCATTTCCCTCTGATTAATGCGCCTAACACTATGGGCAATTTAGCATGGGCAATTCACCTGACCTGCACATCTTTGGACTGTGGAAGGACATGGGGAGAATGTGCAAACTCCACACAGACAGTTGCCCAAGGCTGGAATCGAACCTGGGACCCTGGTGTTGTGGGGCAGAAGTGCCATCCACTGAGCCACCGTGCATTTTAAAAAATTTAAAAAATTTTTTTAAAAAAATTAATGTTTCACAACACTGCAGAGGTAACTGAAGTACATTTAAAGCAGTCAAATCTCTCCATGAACTCACCCCGCTCTATCTCTGTATGCTTCTTCATCTAACAACCCTCTGAGATATCAGCATGTCTCCAATTCTGGCCTCCCTGAGTATCCTAGGCTTCGTTTCCCCCATCATTAATGGTCATGCCCTCAACTCTGGATTTCCCACTTGCCTCCCTATCTTTCCGTCCTCCAAATCATTCTTTAAAAATCTACCTGTTATGACTATCTATCCTAATATCTCCTCAATCATTTTCATTTATTAATGAGATGTGGGTATCACTGGCTCAGTCAGCATTTAGTGCCCATTCCTAATTGCCCAGAGGGCAGTTAAGAGTTAACCACATTGCTGCAGGTGTGGAGTCATAGGTAAGCAAAAGTGAGGACTGCAGATGCTGGAAACCAGAGTTTAGATCAGAGTGGTGCTGGAAACGAGCATCCAAGGAGCAGGAAAATTGACGTTTTGGGCAAAAGCCCTTCATCAGGAATAGAGCTATTCCAGATGAAGGGCTTTTGCCCAAAATGTCGATTTACCAGCTCCTCGGATGCTGCCTGACCTGCTGTGCTTTTCCAGTACCACTCTGATCTAAACTCTGGAGTTATAGGTAGGCCAAATCGGGTAAAGATGCCACCTTCCTTTCTTAAAGAACATTAGTGAACCAGATGGGCTTTCAAGACAACCATTACCAGGCTGCCAGCTCCTTTCTGAATTCAAATTGCCCCACCTGCTATGGTAAGATTTGAACTTATGCACCCAGACCATTAGCCTGGGATTCAGGATTGCCAGTAACATTACAACAGTGCATTCACACCACCCACCTCCCCTGTTTATGTGGCTCTTTGTGAAATTCTGTCTGGTCACGCTTCTGTGAAGGAGGCTTTACTGTGTAAAATAGGCCAGGTTCAGATCCCGTTAGCTCAGAACAGAATAGTGAACCTCCTTGCAGGGCTCTTTCTGAAATAGGCCAGACCAGAAAGCATCTATTTTACTCTACTGCTAATCCAAGCAAACTTAGCATGTAATGCAAATGTTCCTTTCATTCTACCCCATCACCCAGCCCAATATGCATTGATCTTAATGTGAGTACCCACCCTCAGACTGCCTAACTTTCAGCAAGGTGCAACTTTCATTCTAACAATGACCACAGTGGAGCACTGGGAATTGGGCTTATGACTGTAATCACTTTAACTGACAGGTTGATGGTTCAAGCCCACCGGGGATGATTCACTGCCTTGTTTGGAGGGCTCTTTAGGCACAGAGGTGGTGTCTGCACCTTTGAGCCCTGGGTTCAACTCCCACCTGCTCCAGAAGTGAGTCAAACAGGTTGGTTAAAATATCTACAAATATTATTTTCTCCCAATGGATCCCAGCCTTGAGAAAGCTGCTCCTGACGCTGATACTGACTAAGGCAGGTTGACATTGGAATCCTTCAACATTGCAAATCATGTACGTTCCAACAAGAAACACGCTCTCCACACAATATTCCTTTCTGATTCCAGCACCTCAGTGTGTGCGAGAAACTCAGGGAAAGTATCAATGACTGGTTCCTTCTTTTCCAGACAGATTATTGTTCAGAAGGTTGCTGGTCTCGGTTGTGAGATCTAAAATGATAGTGTCATGGATGTCAAATATAACAAATCATTGAATCCCTACAGTGTGGAAGCAGTTCACACCAACCCTCTGAAGAGCATCCCATCACCCCATCCCCACTCTAATATTTCCCACAATTAATCCACCTAACCTCCACAGACACAGGGTAATCTCACATGGCCAATACACCTAACCTGCACATGCTTGGACTGTGGGAGGAAACACACACAGACAGACCATGCAAACACCATACAGAGAGTCACCCAAGTCTGGAATTGAACCTGAGTCCCTCACACTGTGAGGCAGTAGTGCTAACCACTGAGCCACAGTGCCATATGTTGTGAACTGAGAAGAGAAATTTCAGGTAGAATCTGGAACTGATATTAGGGACAGGAGCCCAAAGGACCTGATATTTAAGGCACATCACCACTCATAGTCAGAATATTCACATGCAGGGCATCAACTCACCTAATCACTTCTGATCACTTTTGTCCATGAACTGGAATCTACTGAATAGACACTGCAATCCGTGGCTGCAGCAACCATGTGACTGTTAGCACAGTTCCCTAATTGGGCCCTGGAACATGCAGAATATTGAAAATTGCAGTGCGCATTTCTTTTCCACATAAGACTACCACACACAAGTACTAGCAGAGGGAATGTTGCTAGGAAATGAGGAAATAATTAAAAAATTGAGTTTATCAGCTCAGTCAAATCAAATTCTAAATGTCTCTGACTGTGTTTATAATTGTTTCTGTTTCAAAGATTTCACAAGGTACAGTATCACAGATCAGACCCAGTGGTACAGTTTCCCAGGTGAGACCCTGGGGGACAGTTTCCCAGATTAGACACTGGGGGACAGTCTCACTGGTCAGATATTAGCATATTATATCGCGTGAGAAAACGGCCCGCTAATTTGTTTGGGATAGTGCTGCACTCTCTCAGTGTTATATTGGAGTGCCTGCATGGATCACATACTCAGTTGGTTGGGGCTTGAATCCATGAATCTTGAGGGGTGAGTGTGATCATTAAACCCAGAAATAGAGGGTTTTACTGTACAGTAAAAACAGGTCAGGCAACATCTGTGTTTTGAGGAAGGTAGGTTTAAAGTTTCATCAGCTGAACAGCTATAGCCTGAAACATTTAGCTCTAATTTCCCCTCTCAACGGACCCACAGAGCACCTCTGCAATCTCTCTCTTCACTTGATTTCCGATGTCTGATGTAAGCCACTGCTTCGACCCATAAAATAAACAGTTTTGGTTTCCAGAAACATTTTAGCGAGGGCTCAGCTGGGAAGGCCAAACACGCAGGCAGCAATCTCACACTTTGTATCACAGATACACAGCCAGGCGGTGTGCTTTTACAGTTCGTTCCATAGCACAGAATGACTTTCAGAATGGAGCTTCACACTTCATTCAACAACCCATTGACAGTGTAACAGGAGGAATTTTTAGTTTCATTCACTAGGATGCTGATGGGACGAGTGTTAGAACTGACTAACTAGCAGCGCAGGATGGTCTCCAGTTCTATTACTCCAAGTAAACACTCTGCTGCTCGATGCGAGATGAATGGATGTTGATTTCCCCTCACCCCTCCCCTCTCCTGGTTACAGTGTCAGGCAGGTAGTTCACTCAGGGTTTGCCCTATGAGCAGTAAAGCCTCCTGAACGTGGAATGAAAAGCCCTCAAGCCCCAAGAGGGGTTTTGGCTGGTCCAAATCAAAATAAGCCACTTGGTTGGAAGTGGGAGAAATGGGTAGTTCCTGCTGGCATCCTCCAGTCTGTAGGAGACTGGCTACCATGCCATCTCCATGTATGTCTAAAGCAATTTGGAGCCTCTGCCATTCAGACTGTGATGTCTGTCTTTTTAACGTTGCTCCTTGTTTTTTCTGAGGTCATACAGTGTATAGCCGTAATCTAACTATGGTCTACGGTGTATAGCTGTAATATAGGTATGGTCATACAGTGTATAGCTGTAATCTAACTATGGTCTACGGTGTATAGCTGTAATATAGGTATGGTCATACAGTGTATAGCCGTAATCTAACTATGGTCTACAGTGTGTAGCTGTAATCTAGCTATGGTCATACAGTGTATAGCCGTAATCTAACTATGGTCTACAGTGTATAGCTGTAATCTAACTATGGTCTACAGTGTATAGCTGTAATCTAGCTATGGTCATACAGTGTATAGCCGTAATCAAGCTATGGTCATACAGTGTATAGCCATAATCTAACTATGGTCATACAGTGTATGGCTGTAATCTAACTATGGTCTACAGTGTATAGCTGTAATCTAACTATGGTCATACAGTGAATAGCTGTAATCTAACTATGGTCATACAGTGTATGGCTGTAATCTAACTATGGTCTACAGTGTATAGCTGTAATCTAACTATGGTCATACAGTGAATAGCTGTAATCTAACTATGGTCATACAGTGTATAGCTGTAATCTAACTATGGTTATACAGAGTACAGCTGTAATGTTACTTTTTTTTCTTCATTTCTCTACTCTGTGACTATGGATTGTACCTTGGTACTCTGTATCTAAGATCCGCCATGTGTTGGTGACATTGTTACTGAAGATCCTGTTCCTAGGTACCGTTAGAATCCCTACAGTGTGGAAACCCTCCAAAGAGTAACCCACTCAGACCCAATCCCTACCCTATTGCTCTACATTTACCCCTGATTAATGCATCTAACCTACACATCCCTGAACACTATGGGGCAATTTATCATGGTCAGTTCACCTCACCTGCACATCTTTGCACTGTGGGAAGAAACCAGAGGAAACCCACGCAGACATGGGAAGAATGTGCAAATTCCACACAGACAGTCACCCGAGTCATTGGTGCTGCGAGGCAGCAGTGCTAACCACTGTGCCACCCTTTGGACCTCAGATGTCGCTGTGAGTGGCGACATAAACTTTTCGCTTTACTCATTTGACTACATGTGACAATAAAGCTAATTCAATTCAATTCAATTCAGGTACGGGATTCAATTAATCTCTCCACCCTATTAATTTTCCCCTTGAATACCTCACCTGCAGGCTGACATATCCTCTGCCCAAGCAAGTTTGCACCCTTTCCTCTGAGTGAAGCTCTAACCTTCCAGTGACATTTCACAAATTTTGCGGACCCCACTAAGTGAGCCTGGGAGGTAGTATCATCTTGCGTGTTAGCAGTGGAATTTCTGGTCAAGTTCAATGACTCTCAGTGCGGTAAGAAGGTAATGGAGGAAAACAAATGAATAATTCTGCAAAGCGTGGGTTAGGGTTGCAAATTATTGGAAAAAGCTAGAACATTTTGTGAGGTTAAATTTCAGTGAGATTCTAAATGGAGCTCAGTATGAATAGCTGAGCAGCATCTCCATTCCCCAGACCTGACTAAGTCTGCACAATAAGCATCTCAGTTACATTGAAGGAGGGATGCAGTCGCATATAGTTATGACTCAGTCGGACATCTGATCTATTCAGAAAATAAATGAAGCTGATATCCATGAGGCTGAAGATGTGTCACAGAGCGATAACCTGATTCCATTGATTTTTACCCAAGTGTTTATGGCTTTCAGCCTGTGTTTAATAATTAATGAAACCATTGGAGACTTTTGCCTCCATAACCTGTTGGCTGACATTTAAGCACAAGGACTAATGGAAGATTTCTGGGCAGGATAGATAAATAAGGTTGGGTTTTCTTTAAGTTCTTAGCTCAGCCTGAACCATCTTCGCCAAAACAAACAGGAAACTGAGGTTTTATACCTTACTGACTGTCATCTCAGGCAGATGGAAAGAATCCCATGGTGTTTTATGTGGAAGAGCATGAGAGATATCCCAGTGTCCTGGGACAATATTAATCCTTCAGCCAATGTTGCAACGTAGATCATGTGGTTATTGATAGTTCTATGCCTCACTGTGTGCATTCTGATAGTCATGTTTCATCTGCTCATGACATTGCTTTGAAGGTTCGCCATTAGCTGTGAAAGTGTTTTGAGGTGGATTGTGAAAAGCAAGCAATTATTCGATTAAGGCAGAAAGAACCACTGAGTGCCTCCTCTGATGCTCACAGACAGCAGGACTGGGGCTGAGAGGGTGTGGAAAGGGGCACGGCCAAATGGACAGGAAGGTCTCTCATTGCCTTTGTTTTCAGGGGATTCACAGGACACGACAAGTCCAGCGTTTGGTGCTCATCCCTAATTGCCCCTGAACTGTCAGGCTTGCTAGGCTGTTTCAGAAGGCGGTTAAGAGTCACCCACATTGCTGTTGATCTGGAGTCACATGTAGGTCAGACCAGGTAAGGATGGTAGATTACCTTCTCTGTAGGACATTAGCAAAGCAAATAGGTTTCTATGGCAATCGACAGTGGTTACGTGGCCACCATTAATGAGACTAATTCCAGATTAACAGATTGATTTGAAATTCCACCAGCCACATGGTGGGGAATACATCTATTAGATCATTATCCCGAGCCCCTGGATTTTACTCATTACCACTATATCACCATTTCTGTTTCATTAGAAAATGAAGGATAAAGCATAGATATGAGCTTTGCGTTACGATTTCTTCAAAGTGACAGCCGTTGCTCAGAGTAGTGTTGGTGAGAATTCCCCTATACTAACCCAAAAGTTAGATGGGCCGTACGCGTTGCCATTGATCCCATTTGGAGACATATCCCCAGCTAGGCTGATTGAGCTCCTTCTGTGCCATAATGATTCTAATTCAATAGCTTCATGCGATGCCAG
Organism: Chiloscyllium plagiosum; assembly: GCF_037043375.1. NCBI lineage: Eukaryota > Metazoa > Chordata > Chondrichthyes > Orectolobiformes > Hemiscylliidae > Chiloscyllium > Chiloscyllium plagiosum. Next base: position 47,467,604 of record NW_028270162.1, on the reverse strand, counting down.
GTCATTCAAGAGGGAAACACAGTGGGGAGGAGTAACAGGACTGTTGGAATGCACCAGGAGACCATTCAGCCCACACTGTCTCTCCAAAAGAGATTACGCTGTGCCATTCTCCTGTTTTCCCCCATAACACTTCACAGTCTTCCTTTTCAGCTCTAGTCTATTCCCATTTTATTGAACTAACCTTCAGCACAGTCTCAGGCAGGGCATTCTAGACCTTAGCCACTCTCATAGCATCCCTAGAGTGTGGAAGCAGGCCATTCGGCCCATGCTGACCCTGCAAAGAGCACCCCACCCAATCCCTATAACCTTATATTTCCCGTGGCCAAACAATGTAGCCTGCATATCCCTGGACACTATGGGCAATTTAGCATTGTCAATCCACCCTAACCTGCACATCTTTGGACTGTAGGAAGAAACCCACACAGTCACCCAAGGGTGGAACTGAACCTGTGTCCCTGACACTGTGAGGCAGCACTGCTGACCATGGAGCCACTTTCTGTGTAAAGAAATAGGATTCTTATCTTGCTTTTGCTTCTTTTGCCAACTATTTCAAATCTCTGCCCTCTTGTTTAAAATCCTTTCATGAATGGAAACAGTTTCCCCCTATCTAATCTTTCCAGAGCCCTCTCCAGTTTGAATACATCTATCAGATCTCCTCTTAGCCTCCTCATCCTTAAGTAAAGAAGCCTTCATTTCTCCAATCTATCTTCATAACTGAAGTTCCTCACCCCAGCAGCAATCTCATGAATGTTGTCTATCATCTGCAATGCCTCTACACTGTTCCTAATGTCTGACAGTTAGAGAGTCTTACAGGATAGAAACAAGCCCTCCAAAACAAATATCCATCCACACTAACCCCATTTCCCTGCTGTCTAGCCAGTACCTCATACAAGTTCAACCTGACCTCCTTGCCCCTTTACTCCATGCCCTGTTAACAGAGCCTCAGAATACTGGATGCTTTATTAATCACTCTCTTCCCTTTCCCATTACCCTCAATGACATGCACAAAAATACCCAGAATCCTCTGTGCACCCCGTTAGAACTACACCCTTTATTTTAGCTTCCTGTGAATTTTTTTTGTTGGAAGTGTTGAGGTGGTTAAGTCAGTGTGCAGTGGGTTCTTTGTAGCTGCTTCGGAAGTCGGTGATGTACTGGCCTTGTGTTGCTGCTTTAATGGATCTGAGCGAGCATAAAGAGTGAAAATGATGAGTAATTTGCAGCAGGGCTGCGGAGTGCTAAAAATAGGCACTCACAGTTGAGAAAAGGAGTGAAGTTTGAATTGCTGTCAGAGCACAAAGCAAATGATTGACTTTGTAATCCTAATTCACTGCCTGCTCCACTCCCCGTCTTATTAAATAACATCTACTGCATGAGAAGCTCATCAACTTGTACCTGGATGTTGCTGCCAGTGAGTTAACCAGTGTGAGATATGCTGTCGCAAATGAGCCCTTTCTATTGTTCCCCTCGACCTCTGTCACCAACTGTTAGGTCAGGCTTCCCTCTTGAAACCAGCCGATCACACACAGTTGATAGTCAGCCTCTGTGGAAGGCTTCAGAAATGGTGGTTCACTGAGTGGCAGATGCTGGGGAACGGGTATGCAAACAAAGCACCACCCCTCACCCCCACACCACTGCTCCCACTTCCCTTTTACTGAGATAACCCTGTCATTGTGCCGACTGGCAAACTGCCCTCTTAAATAAAACCCATGATCCTGTGAGAAAAGATTGGTACGAATTGCATGATGCAATAGTTATAATGAACAGTTCAAAACACTTCACAGGGTTCCCTCATCTGCTATTTCAAAGGGTCAGTGCATTCACTCAGCAAGAGGACAGACAAATCTCATCCATGTGTTATTTCAAATTGCAAACATTTCAGACTTGATTAGGGGATTGGCACTGTTCATTCAGAGTCAAGATTAGAGTGGTGCTGGAAAAGCACAGCAGGTCTGCCTGACCTGCTGTGCTTTTCCAGCACCACTCTAATCTTGACTCTGATCTCCAGCATCTGCAGTCCTCACTTTCGCCACTGTTCATTCAGAACTGATTCCCTTTGGAACGACTTATGCAACTAAAGGTATAAAAGTGACATCAATAGGATGGAGGGCTCAGTGATGAAACACGCCATACAATGTATCTCCATTCGGTTTATACCACACCCACCCGATCAGCCTGGTCAGAGATGTTCTAACGCCTGTCTGGGGCAGGTGGAACTTTAACCTGGATCTTCAGACCTAGAGGTAGTACCGCTACTCCACAAGACCCAGTTGCCAGGAGCATTCAAGTACACATTTTGTTTAAGCGATCCCGGCCAGGGAACATTAGTGCATTGCGATTTTTATTTGAACATAATTAGAGCGACATCAATCACCTTAATACAATCGAGAGCAATACTAAAGGAGTGCTGCAATGTTGGATTGTGTTGACAGTAAGTCCAGAACCCCCCCCCCCCCCCCCCCGCTTGATGGTATCTGACAACTGAAGTGGATTTCAAGGAAAAGAACAAAGATATTTTTCTGTTGTGATCATTAGTCCTCCTTCCCAAGACCATTTGCAATGTTTGTTTGTTTGTATCAAGAACTGCAGTTCAATGTGAAACACCTTGGTATATTTTCACAAGGGTCAGAATCTGTTGGTGTATACTGCAAGTTATTTCTTTGTAACCACAGCCACAAATAAATATTTCAATGTGCTTTATGTTGGGAGTAGAAAATCTAGTACTTCAGTAAGTTCTGTGAGCCTGATGCACTGAAGTATTTTTCATGGATGTACAAGACACATATCGCAAATATCTTGCTGGTAATAACCAAACCGTAACGTCTATTTAATGATGTTGGAGTTTTGATGTATAAAATAATGCTATGGTTTCATTGGGAAAGTAATTTATCCTTGAGCTTTCATGGTGTGTCTGTTAGAATGGCCTGGAACACAAATATACTGAGTTTTAACCTTTAGGATGAGATTAATGTTAGTTTCTTAGATTCAGTCTAGGGATACTGTAGGTGTGTATAAACAACATATGGTCTGCAGTAGTTCAGGACCAACCCCTTATCCAGGCCAAGTAGGGATGGGCAGTAAATGCTGGCCAAGCCAGTGATGCTGACATCCTGTGAAAACGTAAAGGGGTGGTTTAGCCGGAAAGTTCTTTGTCACCCATCCCATGGGAAGTTTGCAGTGGGTGTTCCTGAGCTGTTGGTGTTCTTGTGGTAAAGATGCCCTTCCAGTGCTGTTAGGTAGCAAGGGACAAACATTTGAGACAGTGATGTCAGTGACATTAGCTGACAAAGGCATAACTCATTCATATGACATTCCCCAACTGGATGGTTAAACATACAGAATCGAGGAACGGGCACTAAATATTGGCGATACCCACATCTGATGAATGAATGGAAAAAAAGGCAGAATCATCACCACAGGAAATGACATCACCAACCCAAAGAAACCCAAACATATAAATAGAAAGCAGGAATTTTCAGCATTGCTTCGCCTGAAGCCCACTGATGATGTTACCTAGTAGGGTAATGAAACGTCTGGAAATGAACCTTTCAGCTCAGTGAGCAAACCTATATCTAAAACCTCAACCTGAGCTACAAATCTTCTCAAAACTCGCTAAGGCAGAATCAGAGAATGGTTGCAGGAATTGAAAGAGTTGCTAACTTTCTGATCTCCATTAGGTTGCCTGATGGTCTTGAGCTTATGAGCCAGGGGGACTGAGAGATAAATGGGAGGGGGGGTTGGGGTTTTGGGGAAGGTAGCTAAGAAAGCGATAGATAGATGAAGGTGTAGAAGAAGGTGATAGGTCGGAGGAGTGGAGTGGATAGATGGGAAAGTGATGGACAGGTCAGGAGGGCGGTGCTGAGTTGGGACTGGGATAATGTCGGGGGAGGGGAAATGCGGAAACTGTTGAAATCCACATTTATCCCATGGGGATGCAGGGTCCTAAGGCGGAATATGAGACGTTCTTCCTCCAGACATTGGGTGGTAAGGGTTTGGCAGTGGAGGAGGCGCTGGATCTGCATGTCCCTGACAGAGTGAGAAGGGGAGTTGAAGTGTTCAGCCACAGGGCAGTGGGGTTGGTGGGTACGGATGTTCTCTGAAATGATTGCAAGAAGGCATCCTGTCTCTGTGATGTAGAGGAGACCACACCGGGTGCAACGGATGCAGTAGATGACATTGGTAGAGGTACAGGTAAATTTCTGATGGATGTGGAAGGATCCCTTGGGGCCTTGGATGGAGGTGAGGGGAGTCGGGTGTGGGCTGGTGGGGGAGGTGTGGACCTGATGAGGGAGTTGCGGAGGGAATGGTCTCTCCGGAATTTCTGATAAGGGTGGGGAATGAAATATATCTCTGGTTTTGGGGTCCGTTTGGAGGTGGCGGAAGTAGAGGAAGATGATGCGATGTACAGGGGAACCTCGATTATCTGATGGGTGGGCACTATTTCGTTCGGATAATCGATTATTTGGTTAATTGATTAAAGGCCTTTACTCGGGGGCTTGGAGTTTTTAAAGTCTGCTCCACATTCAGGAGACTGCAGAAGCACAGAGCGTGCGAGACCCTGCAGCCCTCACCCGCAAACCCGTCCAACACCGTCCCCCGCCTCCAACACTACTCCTGCCCCCAACCCCGTCCAACACCGTCCCCCGCCTCCAACACTACTCCTGCCCCCAACCCCGTCCAACACCGCCCCCCCGCCTCCAACCCCATCCAACACCGCCCCACTACCACCAACACTACTCCTGCCCGCAAACCCGTCCAATAGCGCCCCCGCTCCAACCCCGTCCAACACTGCCCTCCGCCTCCAACACTACTCCTGCCCCCAACACCGCCCCCTGCCTCCAACCCCGTCCAACACCGCCCCCCGCCTCCAACACTACTCCTGCCCCCAACCCCGTCCAACACCGCCCCCCCGCCTCCAACCCCATCCAACACCGCCCCACTACCACCAACACTACTCCTGCCCGCAAACCCGTCCAATAGCGCCCCCGCTCCAACCCCGTCCAACACTGCCCTCCGCCTCCAACACTACTCCTGCCCCCAACACCGCCCCCTGCCTCCAACCCCGTCCAACACCGCCCCCCGCCTCCAACCCCATCCAACACCGCCCCCTGCCTCCAACCCCGTCCAACACCGCCCCCCGCCTCCAACCCCATCCAACACTGCCCCCGCCTCCAACCCCGTCCAACACCGCCCCCTGCCTCCAACCCCATCCAACACTGCACCCCGCCTCCAACAGTACTCCTGCCTCCAACCCCATCCAACACTGCCCCCGCCTCCAACCCCATCCAACACTGCCCCCGCCTCCAACCCCGTCCAACACCGCCCCCCGCCTCCAACCCCATCCAACACTGCCCCCGCCTCCAACCCCATCCAACACTGCCCCCGCCTCCAACCCCGTCCAACACCGCCCCCCGCCTCCAACCCCATCCAACACTGCCCCCGCCTCCAACCCCGTCCAACACCGCCCCCTGCCTCCAACCCCATCCAACACTGCACCCCGCCTCCAACAGTACTCCTGCCTCCAACCCCATCCAACACTGCCCCCGCCTCCAACCCCATCCAACACTGCCCCCGCCTCCAACCCCGTCCAACACCGCCCCCCGCCTCCAACCCCATCCAACACTGCCCCCGCCTCCAACCCCATCCAACACTGCCCCCGCCTCCAACCCCGTCCAACACCGCCCCCGCCTCCAACCCCATCCAACACTGCCCCCGCCTCCAACCCCATCCAACACTGCCCCCGCCTCCAACCCCATCCAACACTGCCCCCGCCTCCAACCCCGTCCAACACCGCCCCCCGCCTCCAACCCCATCCAACACTGCCCCCGCCTCCAACCCCATCCAACACTGCACCCCGCCTCCAACAGTACTCCTGCCTCCAACCCCATCCAACACTGCCCCCGCCTCCAACCCCATCCAACACCGCCCCCCGCCTCCAACCCCATCCAACACTGCCCCCGCCTCCAACCCCATCCAACACTGCCCCCGCCTCCAACCCCATCCAACACCGCCCCCCGCCTCCAACCCCATCCAACACTGCCCCCGCCTCCAACCCCATCCAACACTGCCCCCGCCTCCAACCCCGTCCAACACTGCCCCCGCCTCCAACCCCATCCAACACCGCCCCCCGCCTCCAACCCCATCCAACACTGCCCCCGCCTCCAACCCCATCCAACACTGCCCCCGCCTCCAACCCCATCCAACACTGCCCCCGCCTCCAACCCCATCCAACACTGCCCCCGCCTCCAACCCCGTCCAACACCGCCCCCCGCCTCCAACCCCATCCAACACTGCCCCCGCCTCCAACCCCATCCAACACTGCACCCCGCCTCCAACAGTACTCCTGCCTCCAACCCCATCCAACACTGCCCCCGCCTCCAACCCCATCCAACACCGCCCCCCGCCTCCAACCCCGTCCAACACTGCCCCCGCCTCCAACCCCATCCAACACTGCCCCCGCCTCCAACCCCATCCAACACCGCCCCCCGCCTCCAACCCCGTCCAACACTGCCCCCCCGCCACCAACACTATTCCTGCCCACAAACCCGTCCAACCCCACCTCCCGCCTCCAACCCTGTCCAACACCAACCCCACCTCCAACACTACTCCTGCCCGCAAACCTGTTCAACACCGCCCCCCGCCTCCAACCCCGTCCAACACCGACCCCCACCTCCAACACTACTCCTGCCCCCAACCTTGTCCAACACTGCCCCCGCCTCCAACACTACTCCTGCCCGCAAACCCATCCAACACCGTCCCCTACCCACCCCCCCAAGCCCGTACACACCTGCCCCCTCTCCAGGGCAGCTGGACAGGACACCAACAACAAGACTGCTGCAGCTGCCTTTGTAGAGAAGTCTCCAAATAGCATGTAATCACACATACACACACACACAAACACATACACACGCACACGCAGCCACAGCCACAGACATAACATTTTTCTGCAACTTTTTGACAGGTTCCACCTTTGCCCTGTACAGGACAATGTTGGAGAGATTATCTGGGGAAGGGGGGTTTAGCGTACACCCCTGTGTAGAACTCCAGGGAAAGTGTGAGGGCAGAGAGAGAGGGCAGGCAGTCAGTCATTTGGAGACGGTGCCTGCTTAATCACTGTAAACAAAAGATGCGATCACTGTTGGAAACACGTCTTTGATGTAATGTTTCAATCGGGGCCTCAAGATCTCCTTCGGATAATCTGATTTTCGGATAATTGGTATTCGGATAATCGAGGTTTCTCTGTATACAGAGGTTGGTGAGGTAGAAGGTGAAGACCCGAGGGGTCTGTCCTTGTTGAGTTGGGAGGGGTAGGGTCCAAGCGCTTAGGTGTGGGAAATGAAGGAGATGTGCGGGAGGGGATTGTCAAACAGAGGGGAAAGGAAATTGCGATGTTGCAGAAAGGAGGCCATCTGGGATTTTCTAAGGTGGAATTGGTCATCCTGGGAACAGATGCAGCGGAGGCAGAGGAATTGGGAATAAAGGATGATGTTTTTACAGGAGGTAGGTTAGGAGGAGGTGTAGTCTGGGTAGTGTGGGGGTTGGTGGGCATATAGTAGATACCCATGGGCCCCCCCAGACACTGAGGATAATGGGTCCCCCGGAACTGAGCACAATGGGTCCCCCAGATTCTGAGGACATTGGGTCCTCCAGTCACTGAGGACAATGGGTCCTCCAGGTACTGAGCACAATGGGTCCTCCAGTTACTGAGGACAATGGGTCCTCCAGGTACTGAGCACAATGGGTCCTCCAGTTACTGAGCACAATGGGTCCTCTAGGTACTGAGGACACTGGGTCCCCCAGGTACTGAGCACAATGGGTCCTCCAGTTACTGAGGACAATGGGTCCTCCAGGTACTGAGTACAATGGGTCCCACAGGTATTGTGGAAAATGGGTCCTCCAGGTACTGAGCACAATGGGTCCTCCAGGTACTGAGCACAATGGGTCCCCAAGGTATTGTGGAAAATAGGTCCTCCAGGTACTGAGGACAATGGGTCCCCCAGGTACTGAGCACAATGGGTCCTCCAGTTACTGAGGACAATGGGTCCTCCAGGTACTGAGCACAATGGGTCCTCCAGGTACTGAGCACAATGGGCCCCCCAGGTACTGAGCACAATGGGTCCTCCAGTTACTGAGGACAATGGGTCCTCCAGGTACTGAGTACAATGGGTCCCACAGGTATTGTGGAAAATGGGTCCTCCAGGCACTGAGCACAATGGGTCCTCCAGGTACTGAGCACAATGGGTCCTCAAGGTATTGTGGAAAATAGGTCCTCCAGGTACTGAGGACAATGGGTCCCCCAGGTACTGAACACAATGGGTCCCCCAGGTACTGAGCACTACGGGTCCTCCAGGTACTGAGGACAATGGGTCCCCCAGTTATTGAGGACAATGGGTCCCCCAGGTACTGAGCACAATGGGTCCCCCAGGTACTGAGCACAATGGGTCCCCCAGGTACTGAGGACAATGGGTCCACCAGGTACTGAGCACAATGGGTCCCCCAGGTACTGAGGACAATGGGTCCACCAGGTACTGAGCACAATGGGTCCCCGAGGTACAGAAGACAATAGGTCCTCCAGGTACTGAGCACAGTGGGTCCTCCAGGTACTGAGGACAATGGGTCCCCCAGGTACTGAGGACAAAAGGTCCCCCAGGAGCTGAGTACAATGGGTCCCCACAGGTACTGAGGACAATGGGTCCCCCAGGTACTGAGCACAATGGGTCCTTCAGGTACTGAGCACAGTGGGACCTCCAGGTACTGAGCACAATGGGTCCTCCAGGTACTGAGGACAATGGGTTCTCCAGCTACTGAGCACAATGGGTCCCCCACGTACTGAGCACAATGGGTCCTCCAGGTACTGAGGACAATGGGTTCTCCAGGTATTGAGGACAATGGGTCCTCCTGGTACTGAGCACAATGGGTACTCCAGGTACTGAGCACAATGGGTCCTGCAGGTACTGAGCACAATGGGTCCTCCTGGTACTGAGCACAATGGGTACTCCAGGTACTGAGCACAATGGGTCCCCCAGGTACTGAGGACAATGGGTCCCCCAGGTACTGAGGGCAATGGGTCCTCCAGGTACTGAGGACAATGGGTCCTCCTGGTACTGAGCACAATGTGTACTCCAGGTACTGAGCACAATGGGTCCTCCAGGTACTGAGCACAATGGGTCCTCCTGGTACTGAGCACAATGGGTACTCCAGGTACTGAGGACAATGGGTCCTCCAGGTACTGAGGGCAATGTGTCCTCCAGGTACTGAGCACAATGGGTCCCCCAGGTACTGAGCACAATGGGTCCTCCAGGTACTGAGGACAATGGGTCCCCAGGTACTGAGGATAATGGGTACCCAGGTATTGAGGACAATGGGTCCTCCAGGTACTGAGCACAATGGGTCCTCCAGGTACTGAGGACACTGGGTCCCCCAGCTACTGAGGACAATGAGTCCTCCAGGTACTGAGGGCAATGGGTCCTCCAGGTACTGAGCACAATGGGTCCCCCAGGTACTGAGCACAATGGGTCTTCTAGGTACTGAGGACAATGGGTCCCCCAGGTACTGAGCACAATGGGTCTTCTAGGTACTGAGGACAATGGGTCCTCCAGGTACTGAGGACAATGGGTCCTCCAGGTACGGAGTACAATGGGTCCTCCAGGTACTGAGGACAATAGGCCCCCCAGGTACAGAGGACAATGGGTCCCCCAGGTACTGAGGACAATGGGTCCTCCAGGTACTGAGGACAATGGGTCCTCCAGGTACTGAGGACCATGGGTCCCCCAGGTACTGAGGACAATGGGTCCCCCAGGCACTGAGGACCATGGGTCCCCCAGGTACTGAGGACAATGGGTCCCCCAGGCACTGAGGACAATGGGTCCCCCAGGTACTGAGGATAATTGGATCTGCGGGTGATTAATCTTCCAATTCCTGAGGTACGTTTGGTCTCCAGGTGCTGTCATTGCCAGTTGTTTCCTGTTTTAATGTTATTTTTATAAGATTTGCCTAGTTACTGTATACCTGTTCAATGCCAACTCCTTACCATCGTTAAAATGATCCTCTGGAATTTGGTTTGAATCAAGGAGATTCTAATTATCTCTAATCATTCCCAAGATAGTTGGATACCTCAGGCTGAAGCATGTGGATGCCTTTGCGGATGTAGCTGGCTCCTGGTTCAGTTTATGAGTATTGCTGATCTGCTGTAATGTAACATTACTATTTAAATATCCCCGATGTTTAAATTTCTCTGACACCAGCTTCTCTTACAATAAGGGGGTCAGATGTGTTGGGTTGGCTTTCTCTCTCTCAAACAAGACTAGGGGACATAATCGCATTTTAAACTGAGATGAGGGGGAATTTATTCTCTCAGACGGCTGTGAATTTATGGAATTCTTTACCACAGAGGGCTGGATCATTAAGTATACTCAAGAGTGAAATAGGCAGGTTTTTCATCAGGAAGAGAATTAAGGTTTATGGGCAAATAGCAGGCAAGTGGAATTGAGATCAGCCATGATCTCATGGACGATACAACTGAAATGGTGGGCCAAACAGCCTAGGAGTTCCCCCATATCTTATGGTCTTTCAGTCACTGATCTGTGCAGTTTCTTAACTCCCCCTCCCCAAATTCAGCTTATTTTCTTCCCCAGTGGCCAGCCAATGTTGACCTTGGCAGGAGAACACTGGGCCCACTTGAGGCAGAAGTATTTTCTTCATAGTAGGTGCCAGTTTGAGGGAGGGAAAGGGAGATCGTGTACTTCAGGAAGTGAGATGAGCCTATTCTGAAATGTAGCAGTTCCTATTTTAGACGGACAGATGAAGATGAATCATTTTTAGACACAACTGATTCCTGTATGATTAGGCGCCCCTGCCAGCTCTCAGCACTTAAGTACGGTACTTTTCACAATTTTCCTCCTCTGTATCTTTGTGTGTGACAGCCATTTATCCTGTCATGCTTGCAGAATTGAAAAATACATGTGAACAAAGAGATGAAGGAGTTTCAAGTATAGCAGGTTATGGACTTAAGACCCTGTCATGGATGGAAGTGGGCTTTGTGTTGGCAATGGAAGCAACAAGTGGACATTCAGCTCTGTACAAGTGATGTGTCTGTACAGGTTAAAAATATTGTGTCTCAAGGCTAAGGAGAAGACAGTTATATTCCCAATCCTGATTATTGTCTGGAATGACAGCAGGTGCAGATATTGGTTCAGTAGAACACAAAGACATGAAAGCCACTCACTTTGTGGATATTGAGTGGTTACATCAGTGAAGAAGCACAGGGTTATGGATGCCAGTGGTACTGTAGCCCTCCTAACTGATCATTACTGCCTACATGCAAGTGGACGTTAATATCAATCAAAGGTCAGCCTCCAGGATACACATCTCAAAACATTTTTGCAAGTGCAAGTGAATTGCATTTCTGCCCCTGCAAAGTTTTGTTGTGTTTTTGCATTGGGTCGTCTATTCCGGCACAATTCATTCTGAAAGGTTAATTATAATAATATTCACACCGACTACTGTGTCAGTGAAGTGTTCCCGTCACCCCTAATGGATTCTGGCTTTCTGCTTCCTAATATTGTCCTTCACACATGATTACCCAGCTCTTCACACCCAGTAGCTTTCCTTGTGGTAGCCTTCAGTCTTGTCATTGTTTTTTGTGCGTTTATCGAGATGAGGGAAGGTAATGCTAGAGATTGCAATGTTTCAGCAGGTGTTCTCCCAGTGAGAACATCAAATACTCTCCCAAGTCAGAAATAGGTCAGTATCATGACGAGATCATTACACCTTGATCTCCTCTGAGGAAATACAATACCTTGTGTCTTTCGGATGTTGCTTCATGTTTAAGGCAAACTTAACCAAGTTCAGATTGAGAGGGAGGAATTCTTTGAAGAAAGGCTTAGTCTGTATTGTAACGCCTTTCACCAAGTCCTGACTGCCTCAAATTCTAAATACTGTTGAAAGTATGGTAGCTTTCATAATTAGGAAACATGGCGGCTGTTTACCACACAAAACCTCCGATGATCAGCAATGTGAAAATCCATTTTAGTGCTGTTGACCAAGAGATAAACATTGCCTCAGTCACTGGGGAAATCTTCACTGCTCTTTTCCAAAGTAGTGCCGTGGAAGTTTTTGCATCCTTCTGACTGAGACCGTTTATGCTTTTTTATTCATTCACAGGCTGAGTGCTTTGCTGACTAGGCCATTTATTTTCCTTCCTTAATTGTCCAGAGGCAGCCACATTGCTGTGGCTTCAGGAGTCATATGTAGGTCAGACCAGGTTAAGGATGTCTCTCCAAAGGACATTAGTGAACCAGATGGATTTTTCCTACAATGGAGTCATGGTCATCATTAGACTCATAATTCTAGATTTTAAAACAAACTTTGAATTCAACCTCCACCATCTGCCTTGGTGGGATTTGAACCCAGGTCTCTGGAACATTAGCTGGGTCTCTAGATTAACAGTCCAGCAATAATATCACTAGGCCATCGCCTGCCCCACATTCAAAATGGCCGAGACCTTTGCACTGACTCAAGGGACCAGCTTGAGCTGTTCTCATTGGCTTGGCAATGAAACCAATCTGTTTTATAGAATTGTGAATCAACAAAGTATTGAGGTAAACTACTCCCTGCGAAATGGTGCGTGATCCAAATCTTCAAGTGTGCATTGAATCTCTTGTGACCTCAGGCTCCTGCGGCCTTGCTGTTTATTGAGCTGCTGCCTTGCATTTTGCCAAAACCTACAAGGTGGAGTCCTGTGGGATTCATCCATCACTCACCCCTCTGAAAGGGAATCACTTCTACCTTCTCAGTTATTCAACAGGTTTCCTGAAAAGGAAATGAACAGCCTCATTGTAAGGATGGCAGCCCTCGTGTCTTCATGTCATATATTCCCTGAACTTTTCTCCTCCTTTGTCGAAATAGAATTGGCGCTCCAAAGGCCACTCCACTCCCGAGAGTTTGGCTCTTTAACCTTATCAAAACCGGGGCCATTCTGTTGTTATCTTGGTGCTCAGTCTGAACAGGAAAAAATGTAGTGTTATCCCATCAGTGCCAAGAAGGTGTTTGAGCTCCTTACACTCACCATGTGATTTGGCCCAACCCTTCTCCCCTATCCTTCTTTATGCTGGCACACTTGCCCCCTGGGCCACACTTGTTCTGTTTTATCTTTTCTCTCAGTTTAAGCTGCCAGGTCCCTCCCATCAGCTACCTCTGCTCCTGCAACAAGAAGTCCACAGAGTACCTTCTTTTTTTAAGGTTTATAGCATGGAAACAGGCCATTCAGCCCAACTTGCCCGTGCCACCCCAGTTTTCACAATTTGAACCAGTCCCTTTTGCCAGCGTTTGGTCCATATCCCTCCATATTTATCTCATCCATGTACCTGCCTACATGTTTCTTAAGTGTTCTTGACTCTACCACCAACTCCGGCAGCCCATTCCAGATACTCACCATCCTCAGTGTAAAAGAATTGCCCCTCTGGACTCTTTAGTATCTCTTCCCTCTCACCTTAAACCTTGGCCCCCTATTCATAGAATCCCTACAGTGTGGAAACAGGCCCTTCAGCCCAACAAGTCCACACTTCAGAGAGTAAACCATCCCCCCTACCCTTTAGATACCCCTGACTAATGTACCTAATCTACACATCCCTGAACATTATGGGCAATTTCGCACAGCCAATTCACCTAACCTGCACATCTTTGGATTGTGGGAGGAAACCGGAGCACCCAGAGGAAACCCCGGAGCACCCAGAGGGGAGAATGTGTAAACTGCACACAGACAGTTGGCCGAAGCTGGAATCAAACCCAGGTCCCTGGTGCTGTGAAGCAGCAGTGCTAACCACTGAGCCACTGTGCAACTTCTAGATTTAGACTCCCCTATCCTGGCGAAAAGCTGTTGGCTATCTACCTTATCTATGCCTCTGATGGTTTTATAGACCTCTAAAAGGTCACCCCTCAGTCTCCCACACTCCAGGGAAAAATATCCCAACCTATCTAACCTCTCCTTATAACTCAAACCTTCTAGTCCAGGAAGCATCCTAGTAAAACCTTTCTGCGTTCTTTCTAGTTTAATAATATCCTTTCCATAGTAGGGCGACCAGAACTGCACGCAATACTCCAAGTGTGGCCTCACCAACGTCTTGTACAGTTGCAACAAGGCATCCCAACTCTGATACTCAAAGTTCTGACTGATGAAAGCAAGCATGCTGAAAGCCTTCTTCACCATCCTATCCACCTGTCAGTCCACTTTTAAGGAGCTATGAACTCGTACCCCGAGATTGTTTTATGCCATGAGTACTCCCCAATGCGCTACCATTGACTGTGTCAGTCCTGCTCTGCTTTGATCCACCAAAATACAACACCTTGTATGTATCTAAATTAAACTCCATCTGCCATTGCTCAGCCCACGGGTGCAGTAGATCAAGATCTCGCTGTCTTCCCAGATAACCTTCTTCACTGTCCACTTTACCACAAACCTTGTCGTCATCCTCAAACTTACTAACTAATTGAATTCCCATCCAGATTGTTTATGTAAATGACATGTTGCTGGTTACAGGCCTCCAGTCTGAAAAACGACCCTATACCACCACCCAAGCCAATTTTGTACCTTTTAGTTGTTGGATGATACAGTCAGTGCAAAATTGAAAGTTGTGGGTTCAGGTGGCCTTCTGTTATTTCAGCGCACTACTGAGGGAGTGCCACACTGGCGCAAGTGCTCCATTTCTGTCAAGATGCAATGGGCACAGTGGGAGAATGAAAATTGACGTGAATGAATTGATGTACACACAGATCAATTTCAATGTCACTTCAACCTTTTCAAGCTCTAGGTTGCACAGAAACATAATACACTGCATTGAGGAGAGGGGAATTCAGGAGGAGGGAGGAGAGCAGTGAAATGGAGATGGGGAGGAGAGGAGAGGAGACGAGAGGGATGGGAGGAGGAGAGCAGTGAAATGGAGATGGGGAGGAGAGGAGAGGAGATGAGAGGGATGGGAGGAGGAGAGACAAATAGAATGAGGAGGATAGGAGTGGGGAAAGGGAACAAAGGAGCAGGGAAGAGAGGAGAGGATTGGGACGTGAAGGAGGAGAGGAATGGAAAGAGGAGGGGAGCAGTGGAGAAGTAAAATAAACAAACAGTTGAATGTGAGTCCTGTGTCTGTGGTGGATTTTAAAACACACTTTGGGGCAGTGTCACATGTCATACCCAAACATTGCCCAATTCAAAACAATGAACTTAGCTTGTTAGTCTGATTATTAGCTATTAATATGCAATAGGTTGCAGAAACATAGTAGAGATAGATCGTTGTAAAGAAAGATGAAAGTTTAAAGTCAATGCAGTCGGAAATGGGAGGGAGATGTGGAGGGTGGAGCGAGGAACGATAGAGAAATGGGCTGGAAGGCAGGATCCAGTGGGGTTTTGCATGAGTTTGTTTTGACTAGAATTTCTGAGACTACCAAGGAGAGCATTCGATGAGTTGAGTCTGCAGGTAGTAGTGCTGTGGATGGGAAGTTCCGGAGGCTGAGCAAAGGGTGGTGGTCAGTGATAGAGCTGCGGAGATGAAATCAGAAGTCCTTGGCGATAGACAGGATCTGGAATTTGAAACAGAGCTTAGGGCCAGCCATGAATAAAAGGTTGTATGTGATTGGACTCAGCCTTAAAGAGGAGGCAGTTGGGATCGAGGTGAGGGTGTGCAGTTCTTGATGGAAATTGAGCAAGGATGACAACTGATGATAGGTTGGAGTCTGTCTGTCCTGGTAAAAACAAGGTAAAAACAAAGACTGCAGATGCTGGGAACCAGATTCTGGATCAGTGGTGCTGGAAGAGCACAGCAGTTCAGGCGGCATCCAAGGAGCTTCGAAATCGACGTTTCGGGCAAAAGCCCTTCATCAAGAATAAAGGCAGTGAGCCTGGAGCGTGAAGAGATAAGCTAGAGGAGGGTGGGGGTGGGGAGAAAGTAGCATAGAGTACAATGGGTGAGTGGGGGAGGGGATGAAGGTGATAGGTCAGGGAGGATAGGGTGGAGTGGATAGGTGGAAAAGGAGATAGGCAGGTAGGACAAGACCAGACAAGTCATGGGGACAGTGCTGAGCTGGAAGTTTAGAACTAGGGTGAGGTGGGGGAAGGGGAAATGAGGAAACTGTTGAAGTCCACATTGATGCCCTGGGTTTGAAGTGTTCCGAGGCGGAAGATGAGGCGTTCTTCCTCCAGGCGTCTGGTGGTGAGGGAGTGGCGGTGAAGGAGGCCCAGGACCTCCATGTCCTCGGCAGAGTGGGAGGGGTAGTTGAAATGTTGGGCCACGGGGTGGTGTGGTTGATTAGTGCGGGTGTCCTGGAGATGTTCCCTAAAGCGCTCTGCTAGGAGGCGCCCAGTCTCCCCAATGTAGAGGAGACCGCATAGGGAGCAACGGATACAATAAATGATATTAGTGGATGTGCAGGTAAAACTTTAATGGATGTGGAAGGCTCCTTTAGGGCCTTGGATAGAGGTGAGGGAGGAGGTGTGGGTGCAGGCTTTACAGTTCCTGCGGTGGCAGGGAAAAGTGCCAGGATGGGAGGGTGGGTTGTAGGGGGGGCGTGGACCTGACCAGGTAGTCACGGAGGGAATGGTCTTTGCGGAAGGCGGAAAAGGGTGGGGAGGGAAATATATCCCTGGTGGTGGGGTCTGTTTGGAGGTGGTGGAAATGTTGGCGGATGATTTGGTTTATGCAAAGGTTGGTAGGGTGGAAGGTGAGCACCAGGGGCATTCTGTCCTTGTTACGGTTGGAGGGGTGGGGTCTGAGGGCGGAGGTGCGGGATGTGGACAAGATGCGTTGGATGGCATCTTTAATCACGTGGGAAGGGAAATTGTGGTCTCTAAAGAAGGAGGCCATCTGGTGTGTTCTGTGGTGGAACTGGTCCTCCTGGGAGCAGATCCGGTGGAGGCGGAGGAATTGGGAATACGGGATGGCATTTTTGCAAGAGGTAGGGTGGGAAGAGGTATAATCCAGTTAGCTGTGGGAGTCGGTGGGTTTGTAAAAAATGTCAGTATCAAGTCGGTCGTCATTAATGGAGATGGAGAGGTCCAGGAAGGGGAGGGAGGTGTCAGAGACGGTCCTGGTAAATTTAAGGTCAGGGTGGAATGTGTTGGTGAAGTTGATGAATTGCTCAACCTCCTCGCGGGAGCACGAGGTGGCGCCAATGCAGTCATCAATGTAGCGGAGGAAGAGGTGGGGAATGGTGCTGGTCCTGGTCAGTCCACTGTTTAACAACACCAGTATCCACAATCGTTACACACATAGACATGCTTCAAAGAGAAACTGGGATTTTATAAAAACAAGGACTTCCCAAAGTGTGGGTTGTGGAGCCTAGTGGGGGTCACATGATAGGATTTCAGGGGCTCCGAGGCACTACTGGGGTCTGTGAGACATCACCTGAACATTAACAGCTGCAATGTCCTTTTAAACCCCCGCGCTTCTTCCAGTGGCTAAAGGACTCCAAAGCTTATCCTTTGCTCTAGAGAAGTCAGTGGAAAGGTCAGTGTTTTCTATAAAAACCCTCAAGTTCAAATGGCGACCCCCAACCCAGCTGTCAGAGCCCTGTGCCTCCTCCTGGTTGCATTGGTTCACCTTGAAACAGTGAATATAGGAAACTGAGGGAGGGTACACACTTCGCCCAGAAAATAACAAATGCTGGAGATCACAGCGGGTCAGGCAGCATCCGTGGAGAGACAGCAAGCTAAAGTGTTGAAGTGTTCACTGGTTGTCTCTCCATGGGTGCTGCCTGACCCACTGTGATCTCTAGCATTTGTTGTTTGCAGTACAGATTCCAGCATCTGCAGTAATTTGCTCCTATACACACCTCTCTGCCTGATTTTCCTGCATTCACTGTGGCCAGGCAATCTAATAGCTCAGGGGACACTATGGAAACCTTGCCCCAACACCTCTATTGAGACAAAACGTGTGGCGCTGGAAAAGCAAAGCCAATCAGGCAGCATCTGAGGAGCAGGAGAGTCAACGTTTAGAACATAAGCTCTTCATCAAGAATGTTGGATGCTGCCTGACTGGCTGTGCTTTTCCAGCACCACACTTTTTGACTCTGATCTCCAGCATCTGCAGTCCGCACTTTCTCCTAGTTGATTATAAAGCTTCTCTTTTGAGGGTGTCAATACCCTGGGCTGGGAGGATGACTACAGATTATACCTTACAGTAAATGCAGGCTGTACTGGCAGAATAACTAGAAGGCTCTACCTTACTGTGAATGCAAGCTGAGGTACTGCAGGGTAGGGGTAAGATTGCAGTTCATGGAGTCAGAGTTTACACGCTGTGATAGACGCAAATGCCCACAGCAACAGAGCTTTCCTTATAGGATTGACAAAAAATGAAGCTGAACAAATACATGCATTTAGAAGCCAATTAGCCTTCAAAGGTTAATGTGGCTCCCAAACTATTCCATTTCATTACAGCACTACACTGCATTGGCCAGTTGCAATTAATTCCACTGGTGCTATGTCATGGAAAATGCAGGCACATTTTGAAAGCTGCAATGGAAAGGTCAATGCTGAAGATGATAATAATACACAAGGGTTAATCTAACTATTCATCGCCCTTCTCGGCTCAGTACAGTGACAGAAAGGAAAGAAATACATCAGCTTATATAATACAGTGCTGCACTGAGAAAAAAAAGCAAATGGATATATCTTGTTAACTATTTCTTGCACTGAAAGTTTTAGTTATCCTGCTTCTCAATTCCCCGGAGGAAACAATAAAATTGGAATATCCCCAAGATGTTGCTGACACTACCTCATTTTCAATAATGATGTAAATGAGGTGAAGGTGCAAATTAGTGCTCACTGAGCTCTGCTCGAAAGAAAAAACTGTACATCATGCGATCTAGCAATGTCAACTCAAAACACACCTCTCTCCTGGCTATTTGGTTCATGCTTAAAACATTAGACATGGGCAGCAAACCAGTCACCGTCTGAATTCACTGCCATTGGAGTGGTATTTAGGATTGGGATAGGGATAGGGATGTCAAGGGAAATTGGCAATAACCTTGATGCAGCTTTCCACTGCTGGTCAGTGCTGATAAAGGATGAGGGATATGATAGGGAGGATATTCCTGGGCTGGGATTCCTCTCCCATAGAGTCATAGAGTCATAGAGATGTACAGCATGGATACAGACCTTTTGATCCAACTCATTCATGCCAAGCAGATATCCTAAATTAATCTAGTCCCATTTGCCAGCACTTGGCCCATATCCCTCTGAACCCTTTCTATCCATATATCCATCCAGATGCCTTTTAAATGCTGTAATTGAGTGTGAGGTTTGCTGGTAGAGATTGGATTATGATATTATCAACCTGAGTTTCCAAAACCATTTCACCATTAGTCCAGAAATGTGCAGGTTAGGTAAATTATCCACAGTGTCTAGGGATGTGCAGGCTAGCTGGATTAGCAATGGGACATGTAGGGTTATGGGGACGGGTTGGGAAGCTGGAGCTGGGTGGGATGCTCTTTGAGGGTCAGTGCAGACTCAATGGGCTGAATGGCCTGCTTCCACACTGTAGGGATTCTATGATTAGGATCATATTGAGGCTACATTTATCCTTTCAGAATGGTATAAAACAGTGGCCCCTGAGAATTCTCCCATTGTGACCCCCTGTAAGAGGAGATGGTGGTGTAGCGATCATGTCACTGGGCTAGTAATCCAGAAACTCGGGCTAATGCTCTGGGGAGATGGATTCATATCCGCCCATAGCAGCTGGTGGAACATAGTCCATGTGAAATGAGAAGCTGGTCAAATGGTTACCTTTGATTGGTGTAAGAACCCATCTGTCCTTGAGGGAAAGAAATCTGCCACTCTTACTTGGTCTGGCTAATGTGTGTCAGAGGAGGTACACTTCCTTTTCTAACCTGAAGACTCCCTTACCGTTAACAAGACATAATGTATTGCATGTCAGCCTCTAGTTATAAGATGGAAGTTGTTACAGAGACTCCGAGGAGGACCACCTGTGAGGTCACACTCCTTCATGATGCTGAGCTGTGCAGCTCACAGGTCCCTGTCACATGATCATATTTTGGGTGGGGGGGTGAGTATTTGGTATTTATTGCGTTTCTTTCAGACCCACGTGCAACACCTGTAATCGGGTTCTAGTTACACAACAATAGAAAATGTCAGTGAGGGAGACTTGATGGATTTTCCTCTGCTACAAAAATATTAGGGCCCCGATCATCTGAGACACAGGCAGTCATTGCAATGGAGACAGGAGTTTCGAATCAGGACCATGTGGAAGCTCTACTGCAGCTAACTCCCGGGGAATCTGAAACAGGGTTTCCAATCCAAGTCGGAAGATTTGGGCCCAATGTTTTGTAAACATTTTAGTGGGCATGCATAGATACGTACACAATTTTACAAAATGTATTTCTTACATTTAGAATAAATTTGAACAGGTGTTTCATTGATTTTCTTAATTCATTCATGTGATATGAGTTTGAATGGCTAGACCAGCAATTTTTTTACCCATTTCTAATTGCCCAGAGGGCAGTTAAGAGTTAACCACATTGCTGTGGGTCTGGACTCATATGGAGGGCAGATCAGGTAAGGGTGGCAGTTTCCTTCCCTAAAGGGTGAACAGATTTTCTTTCCCCAAACAATGGTGCCAAGGTCACTGTTAGACTGTCAACAACATTTTAAAGAAATATGGAATTCAAAATTCCAAAATGGTGGTATTTGAACTAAAATCATTGCATGGATCTCTGGATTAATAGGCAGTAATAATACCACTAGGCCATCCCATCCCAAAGGCAATAAAATGCAAAGCTTGTTGCATTTATCTTAATATTCAGGATATAGGTTTGTGTTGATTAGGCATTGACTAATGAGGTGAAAAGGTAGGGTTTCTACAAACAAAAACAAGTACATATCTTTCCTATCAGGGTGACACAGTGGCTCAGTGGCTAGCAATGCTGCCTCACATTGGGACCTGGGTTCAATTCCAGCCTCAGGCGACTGACTGTGTGGAGTTTGCACATTCTCCCCGTGTCTGCGTGGGTTTCCTCCGGGTGCTCCGGTTTCCTCCCACAATCCAAAGATGTGCAGGTTAGTTGCATTGGCCATGCTAAATTGCCCATAGTGTTCAGGGGTGTGTAGGTTAGGCGCATTAGTCAGGGGTAATGTAGAGTATTAGGGGAATGGGTCTGGGAGGGTTACTCTTCAGAGGCTCGATATGAACTTGTTGGGCCGAAGGGCCTGTTGCCACATTGTAGGGATTCTGTGGTTCTTCCAACAGGCAGCAGCCAATGAGGCCTCAGTGATCAGCCCATTCAGCAACTCCCACCAATGGGAAGAAACACAAGGATTTAAAGGGGCCTCAGCTTAGAGTTCACAACCTCCAAATTTCATCTTTTCATGATCCCCCTGGGGATTGTATCACGGTTTGGGAAATTCCAGCATGAAAGACGCCACAATATTATTCAACAATGTGATTGGACGTTCTCCAAAGTCCTGGTCAACATTCACCCTTCAGCCACAATGTAAACCACACGATCTGGTCATAGAGATGTACAGCATGGAAACAGACCCTTTGGTCCAACTTGTCCATGCCCACCAGATATCCTAAATTAATCTAGTCCCATTTGTTGGTATTTGCTGATCTAAATTGTTAAGGACTATGTTGGAAAAAAAAAACGTGCATTTTCATAGTGCCTCTCACAACCTCGACATCTCAAAGCATATTACAGCTAATTAGATACTTCTGTTGTCGTTGTAAGATATAGGAAATGCAGCAGTGTACAAGTTCCCACAAACACCAACGTGACAATGATCAGATAATTTGTTTTGTGAGATGGATTAAGGAATAATTATAGGTCAGGACCCTGCTGTTTTTCCAAAAAAGTACCATAGGTTCTTTTATACCATCTGCAAATATGGATGGAACATTAGCTCAGACCTCAGTCTCACACAATATGCAGAAGACGTGCCACGTGATAGAGATTCGAGGAATAGGGAAAGAGAACACTTAAATGCGTGGCTACAGGGATGGTGCAGGAGGGAGGGATTCCGGTTTTTGGATAACTGGGGTTCTTTCTGGGGACGGTGGGACCTCTATAAACAGGATGGTCTGCACCAGAACCTGAGGGGCACCAGTATCCTTGGGGGGAGGTTTGCTAGTGCTCTTGGGGGGGGTTTAAACTAACTCTGCAGGGGCATGGGAACCCAGATTGTAGCTTCAGGGTGCAGGGCCTGGAGTGTAAGGAGGTTAGGAACATGGCATCAATTTCCAAGGAGGGTGTCTGTAAACAGGAAAGTGGCTTGAAGTGTGTATACTTCAATGCAAGAAGTATACGAAATAAGGTAGGTGAACTTGCAGCGTGGGTTGGTACCTGGGACTTCGATGTTGTGGCTATTACGGAGACATGGCTAGAACAGGGACAGGATTGGCTGTTGCAGGTTCCAGGATTTAAATGTTTTAGTAGGGTCAGAGGTGGTGGTAAAAGAGGGGGAGGTGTGGCATTGCTTGTCAAAGATAGTATTACAGTGGTGGAAAGGACGATGGATGAGGACTTGCCATCTGAGGTAGTTTGTGCTGAGGTTAGGAATAGGAAAGGTGAGGTCACCCTGTTAGGAGTCTTTTACAGGCCTCCTAATAGTCCTAGAATCATTGAAGAAAGGATAGGGAAGGTGATTCAGGAGATGAGTGACAGTAATAGGGTGGTTGTTATGGGGGACTTTAACTTTCCTGATATTGATTGGGAAAGCTATATCTCAAGTTCGTTAGATGGGTCAGTGTTTGTTCAATGTGTGCAGGAGAGTTTCCTGACACAATATGTAGACAGGCCAACAAGAGGTGAGGCCATACTGGATTTGGTTCTGGGTAACGAACCAGGCCAGGTGTTAGAATTAGAGGTAGGTGAGCACTTTGGGGATAGTGACCATAATTCGGTGATTTTTACTCTCCTGATGGAGAGGGATAAGTGTGTACTACAGGGCAAGAGTTATAGCTGGGGTCAGGGAAAATATGATGCGGTGAGGCATGACTTAGGATGTGTGGCTTGGAAAAGTAGACTCCAAGGCAAGAGTGTAAATGATATGTGGAGCTTGTTCAAGGAGCAACTATTGAGTGTCCTTGATAATTATGTACCTGTCAGGCAGGGAGGAAAGGGTCGTGCGAGGGAGCCGTGGTTTAATAAGGAATTGGAATCCCTTGTTAAATGGAAGAGGGCGGCCTATCTCAAGATGAGACGTGAAGGTTCAATTGGGGCGATTGAGAGTTATAGGGTAGCCAGGAAGGACCTGAAGAGAGAGCTAAGAGCAGCAAGGAGGGGACATGAAAGGTCCTTAGTCGGTAGGATTAGGGAAAACCCTAAGGCTTTCTATAGGTATGTTAGGAATAAAAGAATGACTAGGGTAGGAATAGGTCCAGTCAAGGATAGTAGTGGGAAGTTGCGTGTGGAGGCGGAAGAGATTGGGGAGACACTGAATGAATACTTTTCTTCAGTATTTACTCAGGAACAGGGCATTGTCGTCGATGTGAATACTGAGTCACAAATAAGTAGAATGGATGGCTTTGAGGTATGTAGAGAAGAGGTGTTGGAAATCCTGGAAAAGGTGAAAATAGATAAGTCCCCTGGGCCTGATGGCATTTATCCTAGGATTCTCTGGGAAGCAAGGGAGGAGATTGCAGAGCCATTGGCCTTGATTTTTATGTCCTCGTTGTCTACAGGAGTAGTGCCAGAAGACTGGAGGATAGCAAATGTGGTTCCCTTGTTCAAAAAGGGGAGTAGGGATAACCCTAGTAACTCTAGGCCGGTGAGTCTCACTTCTGTTGTGGGCAAAATCTTAGAGAGAATTGTAAGGGATAGGATTTATGCACATCTGGATAGGAATAATGTGATCAAGGATAGTCAGCATGGTTTTGTGAAGGGCAGGTCGTGCCTCACAAACCTTATTGAATTCTTTGAAAAGGTGACGAAGGAGGTTGATGAGGGGAAAGCGGTAGATGTGGTATATATGGATTTTAGTAAGGCGTTTGATAAGGTTCCCCATGGTAGGCTACTGCAGAAAATACAGAGATATGGCATTGAGGGTGAGTTGGAGGTTTGGATTAGGAATTGGCTGGATGGAAGAAGACAGAGGGTAGTAGTTGATGGCAAAGTTTCTTCATGGAGTGCCGTCACTAGCGGTGTTCCGCAAGGATCTGTTTTGGGACCATTGCTGTTTGTCATTTTTATAAATGACCTGGAAGAGGGGTTAGAAGGTTGGGTGAGCAAGTTTGCGGATGATACGAAAGTCGGAGGAGTTGTTGACAGTGAGGAAGGATGTGGCAGGTTACAGCAGGATATAGAGAAGCTGCAGAGCTGGGCAGAAAGGTGGCAAATGGAATTCAATGTAGCTAAGTGTGAGGTGATTCACTTTGGGAAGAATAACAAAAAGATGGGGTACTGGGCTAATGGTCGGATACTTGGTAGTGTGGATGAGCAGAGGGATCTTGGTGTCCATGTACACAGATCTCTGAAAGTTGCCACCCAGGTAAATAGTGCGGTGAGGAAGGCATATGGCGTACTGGCTTTTATTGGTAGAGGAATTGAGTTCCGGAGTCCTGAGGTCATGATGCAGTTGTATAAGACTCTGGTGCGGCCGCATCTGGAATATTGTGTGCAGTTTTGGTCGCCATACTATAGGAAGGATGTGGAGGCACTGGAACGGGTGCAGAGGAGGTTTACCAGGATGTTGCCTGGTATGGAAGGAAGATCGTATGAGGAAAGACTGAGACACTTGGGGCTGTTTTCATTAGAGAAAAGAAGGTTTAGGGGTGACTTGATTGAGGTGTACAAGATGATTAGGGGGTTAGATAGGGTTGACAGTGTGAACCTTTTCCCGCGTATGGAGTCGGGTATTACAAGGGGGCATAGCTTTAAATTAAGGGGGGGTAGATATAGGACTGAAGTTAGGGGTAGGTTCTTCACTCAGCGAGTCGTAAGTTCATGGAATGCCCTGCCAGTAGCAGTGGTGGACTCTCCCTCTTTATGGGCATTTAAGCGGGCATTGGATAGGTATATGGAGGATAGTGGGTTCGTATAGGTTAG
This sequence comes from Chiloscyllium plagiosum, assembly GCF_037043375.1. Lineage (NCBI taxonomy): Eukaryota > Metazoa > Chordata > Chondrichthyes > Orectolobiformes > Hemiscylliidae > Chiloscyllium > Chiloscyllium plagiosum. Next base: position 47,442,563 of record NW_028270162.1, on the reverse strand, counting down.
GTGGGCTTGGATCGGCGCAACATCGAGGGCCAAAGGGCCTGTACTGCGCTGTATTCTTCTATGTTCTATAAGACAGCACCTCTGATCACACGCAGCGCTTGCTCCGTGACATCTTGGACATGTATCCTCCAGTCTCCAGAATGGCACTTGAATCCACAATCTTCTCACTCAGAGGTAAGTGCGCTATGAACTGAGGCCAGCTGACTCCTGTTGGAGAAAGTAAGGACTGCAGATGCTGGAAGCCTGACTCCTGTTGGACAGTGTATTTAGCAGATTGAGGGTTGAAGAGGCTGTGTCACAAGCTGTTAATTTTCAATAGTGACAACATACAAAGAGATGTTCACGGAACATAGACAAGGGGAGCTGCTCTTAAGGAGGCCAGGAATCAGCAACAGAATGGCAATGCGCACTCACTTCAACTTACTCCTGCTCCTAAATTCTACGTTAATATGAGTGCTGCTATATTACCTGTAAAGGTTCTCCCACACCCACTGACTTAACCCTGCGACAGATAAAGCTATCCACGGGTAGATGGTCCTTCTCTTACCTTCAGACTCCATCCTGTTGAAGTTTTGAGAAAAATGCATCATAAATATAAACATATTTCTTCCAGATGCAGTTTATTGCAGTGTGCTCCGTTTAAATGCTTTCATGAAATGTCCTAGATTAGAGAGGGTGCATTATCACCCAAGGCACAGGGAGAAATTATTGGTCATCACCAAATAGTGTCATGGACCATCTAGCAGTTACACAACACCACACATGGTCTTAACCCACAACTTGGATTAAAGACACGGCAGCTCAGGCAATGCATACCCTAAATTTTTTTTAAAAACTTATTCATAGGATGAGGGCATTACTGGTTAGACCAGCACTCATTTCTCAACCCTAGTTGCCTAGAGGATAGTTAAGAGTCACCCACATTGCTGTGGGTCTGGAGTCACATGTAAGCCAAACCAGGTAAGGATGGCAGTTTCCTTCCCTAAGGGCATTAGTGAATTTGTTGCTTTGTTGCAATCAATAATGGTTTCAAGGTCATCGTTTGACTGTTAATTCCATATTTTATTGAATCCAAATTCGACCATGGCAAGCTTTGAACCCAGGTTCCAGGGATGTTACTTGGGTCTCTGAATTAACAGGCCAGTGATAACATCACTAGGCCATCACCACCCGTGTCGACACTCAGGTCTTGGGCAAAGCTGAAATCTACAACTTCTTGTCTCAGAGCTGGAACAGGGATAACAAATACCCTGACGTTGGAGCGATTCAGGTTTGATTTGTTGCCAGTCTTCTTCCTTGAACACCACCAATAACAGATTAATTGATTATCTGTCTTACTGTATCTGCTGGAACTCACTGTGTGGAAAATAACCGCCCTATATGCCTACATAACATCAACCAGTGCACTCAAGAGTAATTAACTCTATGTGATTCACATTAAGTGAGTGAATACTCACGTACTAAGTGAGTGGACAAGGTGCAACGAAAAGTATTGACCTCTTTATTCCCTGACTTCAGTCTGTTTGAAAGTCAGGGGGTGGCATTTGAATTAACAGCTGATGAAGACAAGGGAAAAATAACCTGACTTATTGCTGACCCTCATAAGGCTTCAGTTTTAGCCAGGGTATTTAAAACTATAATTGTGAAACAAACAAAAAAGAATAAAAATCGTTATCAGAAACCCAGGTCTTAGCCACGAGAATCTTTTGAAGTATGACCAGAAGAAAATTGGAATGGAAAATAGAGACATTTCAGCGATAGTCTGGCAAGCCTGCCTACCCCAGGGAACATTGTGACCTTGCTGAAGTCCCTGGTTAATGGAAGTGTTCTGAATTATGTTACTTATGGCAAGCTGCACTCTGCCAAGCCTTGCTGCAGAACTGTCCAGTCTATAATTCAAATCACAAGCAATAGAATGACTTCAGCTTGTCCTCTGAATATCCTTCATTGCGCTAGTCGTTCAGAATACCGTTTGGTGGCAGTTCTTATAAACCGTGCTTTTTAACATATCACATCCTGCTGGTAGCTGAGGTGTGTTAACAACAGAATAAGATCTGTGTTCTCACTGACATTACCAACATCAGCGCATTCACGTCTGAGGTCACGGCGTAGTGCTATCCAGTCAGGAGGGAGTGCTCCTGGGAAATCCTGAGCATTGACTATAGATTGCATAAAGTCTCATGGCAAACAGGGGCAAGACAACCCCATGCTGATCATGACCTCCAGCTCCTTCCTCAGCTGATGAATCAGTACTCCTCCATTTTGAACACAACTTCAGAAGCTCTGAATAAGCAAGGATGTGGAATGTACACTGGCTGGTGAACATCAGTGTCCATCGTCAACGCTGGTTGAGCCTGGGAGGAACGTCCGATAATCCAGGAGAAAGTTCAGTGCCCTTCGCCACCTTGCCAGGGTAGGTGCCACACTTTCCTATCTGCCATCTCACATTCACTCCATCTCTACTACCACAAACATCTCCCACCAGCTGCAACCCGAGCTCTTTAACAAACGCTAAGTAAAATTGAAGAGAGAAAGGAACAAGAAAAGAAATTAAAAGTGGATAGAGCAGACAGGCCCCAGGCCTGGAACGCCCAACTCCACTGCCATCTTACCCTTGTATGTCACTCTCAGTTTATACAGAAGTGTTCCTGATGCTAACTTTCATGTGTTTGTGGGTCGCTCAGTGTCAGTCCTAAACATGTCTTCACATCATCCTGGCCATAGGTAAGGCTCCATGGATGGGGGTCTGTGCTGAGAGCCTGTTACTATGAATGGAAACAGGGGGAGCAATGTGTCAGCATAGTATTGGGTCACGGAGACATGGCTGTCCCTTCTTATACAACATCCCGAATGTGTGGCTCCCTCTGTGCTCAGATGTGTAGCTGTCAATGTGTTGTCCAGCACTGCCTGTGTCAGGGAGGTGCAGTGTACACAGAGAGGGTCCACGCTGTAGGACAGTCAGGGAAGGGGCAGCCGTGTACTGTACATTGCACGTGGCTCAGACCAACCTCTGTTCCTTTTAAAAGGAAAGTGTGCTGCAGCCCCCTCGCTCACTTACCCCTGAGTGTGGTCACAGCCAGTGTCTTCCTCATTGCACACGTTCGATTGGCTTCACCAAGGGAGGTGAGAGTGAGCACTCCCTCTGACAGGAGCTTCCACCCTCGGCCTGAATGTACCAGTGAGCCCGCACCCATCCCCCCCAACATCCACACCCCCTTCCACTCACCCCCCACCCCATGTAGACCCCACAGACTTCACATTGCCCTAAGTCTTCACTCAATCTGTCCACATGAGCTGACAGCTACACCCCACCCCCACCCCTACCATCACCGGCACCGCCCCCAACCAGCCCTGGGCCTATGAGGTGACCTTACTTGGTGAGGTCATACACTACTCCTGCAGCACGTCCCTGCTTGAAGCCAGGGTGCTTCTAATGATGGACCACTCCCTCACCCTCATTACACACCCCGCCTCCCAATCATGCTTTCCCAAATTTGTCTTCTAAAAAGCCCTGCCATGCCCCCCCCCTCCACCTTTCCCCTTTGTTTCTGTGGACAAACCCAACAGATTGACCATTACCCACCTTCATGAGAGAGCTGACTGGACAGGACTGGGCAAGACGTACCCAGACCCCTGACTGGTGCGTGTACATCTCCCTGACCGACTCTGTTAATCCATTGACCACGACCCCCGCCCTGTGCTGTAGTGGCATGTACTGCCTGACCAAGAATACCCTGCCCATTGCCAATCTCCTGGACTGGTTTTGGAGGCTGCTTTTCACATGCCTGTGCTGTGCCCCTATGACTGATGAGCGGCTCCCATGGATTTCACTGAGGACTCCTCCCCTAGGTTTTGAGATAGAGCTGCCTAGTTGTTGCACACACTGTGTTTGCTGCATAATTGATTAAATTATGCTATTAATTGTGCACGAGGAGGATATACACCCCCTAGACTCAGGATTGCTCACCAGTAAGGTCATGCAGCCTGGTTCTATGGCCAAACTAGTTGGCAAAGCAAGGCAGGTGTGAAGTGACTGAGCACACAGAGAGCAGCCCTGAGATAAAGTCTGGTCCAGTCCAGTCCAGTCTAAAAGCTGGTCTGTGCTGCACAAGGTGTCCCTTTCAATGCCAGTTGCCAATGAACCCTGCAATGCCAGTCTGTGCTTCAAGATTTCCCTGCCAGTGGTTGTAGAAATACCAGGAGGGTCATGGTGGGTTGGCAGATGGTGAATGTGCATGACCATCAACACAGAGTGCCTGGTGCCTGTGGATCATGAAGCGGTTGTCATAGGAGATATTTCAGACCAAGCAGAGAGCTGAATTCACTCAATACATACTCTGCTTTCCAATGGAGTTTTTGACAATGTCTGGTTTGTTAATGGTAAGATAGGAGGCTGGATATTAATGAGGTGCGTTGTAGCATTAACTAGGCCTTTAACAAGCGTTTAATCACCATCACCGTCGATTGGCATCCCACCATCACCTGGTGAGAGTCTTGTCTCGCTGCTTGTGAAGAACATGTAAGATTGAATGAGGTGATCTTGACATTGAGATGGGTCTAGGAGAAAGTGCTGGGTCGAGGAGAATGATTTCTGGTGAAGAGCATATGCCCGAAACGTCGATTCTCCTGCTCCTCGGATGCTGTGCATTTCCAGCAACACACTCTCGATTGAGATGGGTCTTCAGCCCTGGTCCTGCTACAAAATCCTGCCATCACCCACATCACCCAGACCCCTAAGTGAACAATTCGACACCACAGTCACCCCACCCTAATATCGTCTAATGTGGCTCAGTGTCAAATTCCATCTAACGATGCTGCTGTGAAGCCTTGAGATGTCTTCCCTGTGTAAAAAGCACTATGTTAATATAAGTTGTTATTAATGCTGTTCAGGTCTAATATCAATGATAAGATTCCACGGGAGGCCAGGTCACAGGTTCTCTCTCAGGTGATCAAGTCTTTGTTCATGGTTTCGGTGAGAACATTTATAGAAACAACTCACAAATGTACAGGTGACATAAATACACACAAGGTTTAAAATTTGGAAATCTGGGGTGGCCTGGTGGCTCGGTGGTTAGCACAGCTGCCTCACAACTAGGGACTGATGTTCGATTCCAGCCTCAGGTGACTGTCTGTGTGGAGTTTGCACATTCTCTCCATGTCTGCTTAGTTTCCTCTGGGTGCTCCAGTTTCCAAAGATATACAGGTTAGGTGAATTGACCATGCTAAATTGGCCATAGTGTTCAGGGATGTGTAGGTTGGGTACATTAGTCAGGGGGAAATATAGGGTAGGGAATGGTCTGGGTTGGTTACTCTTTCAAGGGTCGGTGTGGACTTGTTGGGCCAAAGGGCCTGTTTCCACACTGAAGGGATTCTTAGAAATTCTTCAATATGAATAACGGTTCTGCGTTTGCATTTTGAGAAATTCCCAATTTGGAAATTGGAATTTTCACAACACTTAAGAGCACAGTCATGGGGTATGCTTTGGTTGATGGCAGATATTTTATGGAGACAGTGGCTACATACCACCCTCCTACTCAACCCCACCGAGCTCCCTCCATAATAGAGAAGGTGGACAGGCACCAAATCTTGCGATCTATCTCCCGTGGATTACTAACAATTAATGGACAACTGAGATTATTAGAAGCCTTTTTATTGATGAGTTTTTAAAAGGGCTTAATATGGGGGAAGGGAGATGAAGGAAGGCAATGTTATCATTGGTCACTTCCCCTTTACCCATTGGGGATACACCCTGGTGAAGACAGCACCCAGTTTCCATTTTCTTCTAACCTGTGAGTTTTTTGAAACCCACCCCATTCTCAAATTGCCAAAAAAAACAGGTTAAGTGGATTAGACAGGGGTAAGGAAATGGTAGGTGGATCCAGGTGGGATGCTCTTCAGAGGGTCAGTGTGGACTTGATGGGCTGAATGGCCTGCTTCCACACTGTAAGAAAATTGTAACCCCCAGAAGTTTCTGCGCGTGGCGACCATGGCCATCCTCCCGGGGGTGTGTGGGGGGAGGGGAAGTGTTAGAGTCAGTCCCATCAGTCCCATTAGGACCTTGTTATACTGGGCCCAATGTGTGGTGGCTGGGGATTGAGCTTCTAATCAGCTAGTCACTGGCCACAGATATTTCTGCTGGGAGAGCGAGGGGGGTCCATCACAGTTTCAGGCAGACCAAAGAGTGTCTTTCACCGATTTGATGGTCCTCCAGGAAGTGGAACTTGGGACCTGTGGCCTCCTGATTCAGAGGAGAGGGCTGAGTACTGGACTAAGGCAGAACTTCCAACAGAACGGAGCTGTGGCTGTTTTAATACCCAATGAGTCACTTTTAACTGCATAGAAATCCACCTCACACAGGCAAATCATTATTACGCTAAACGTCAGGGAGGATAAGGGAAAGCTCCCAGGTTATAGTAAATACATTAACCCCTCATCCCCACTCCCCCCAGCAATGCCTGGTGTTAGGGCACATATTTCCAATGGTGATGCCAGTTCAGTTAGCTGAGCTTTCTTTTGAAGTGATCAATTCATATGTTAATTCAGCTATTTATAGCTCAGGAAGTTTTCCTTCACAGATGGGTGTATACACAAGGCAATTGTATCGTGCTCCCTGTTATTTTCATTAGGCTTCAAGCCTGCAGCTGTGCTGACAGCCTGTGTGACATTTATGATTCATTCCATCATATAATCAATCTATCTCACGAAAGCTTTTGGAAATTCAGCATTGTTGCTGAAAGAGCAGGTATTTTTAGCAGTGCCTCTCAGCAATTACAGACAGGTTCAGTGTTGACTGAAAGTCTAATCCTGTTTTCTTCCAAAGCCGACAATGATTCATTTTAAATTTAGTGCATTTTTGTTTACTGAGCTTGGAAGACTTAGAAAGTGGTTCTGCTTTGAACTTGCATAATTACACCTTTTACCAGCATGACTTCCCAACAGACAGCTCAAATAAAGTTCGTGCTGAATTCGCCAAGTTGTTTCCTTTTAAGAAACAAGCCCTTACCTTAGGTGAGTTGGGGCTTTGATATTTGTGTTATCTGAAGTATGACGGTGAACTCAGGGGCTCCTGCACTCCCAGGGAAAAGTCCCTCTCAAAACTAAGAGCTCTACCACAGACAATCTTTCTGAAGAAGGACCACTGGTGAATAGGGATACTATCACCTTCAAGTCACACATCATTTCCAGTTGAACATTTATCACTGTCCCATCTACTCGAAATGTGCAGTGAACATCAAAGTCTTACTGCTCCTTATCCAACTGCACCCTGGAAGCATCTTTACCTCCTGGATTGCAGCAATTTGAAAATAAAAAGATGACATGCATTTACGTAGTGTCATTCAACATTGGACATTTTTATAGCCAATGGAGCACTTTGGGAGTGTTGTCATAATGCAAGAAATGGTGCATCTAATTTGAGCACAACAGGTACCCACAGAGGAAAAGGGTCTTACCAGACCATAGGGCTGCTCTCTCTCACATTAGAGAGAGACACTGGTGATGGTTTAACCTGAGGGTCACTGCGCCTCAGGCAAGGGGAGAGGTTAAAAAGGAGAATTCTTTCATGGTAATCTCAGCTGGTGTGGGAATTGAACCTGTGCTGTTGGGGTCACTCTGCATCACAAACCTGACAACTGAGCCTATTGTCCTTGCGATGCTGGTTGCATGTTAACTATTGGGCACCAGAGAGAACTTCCCTACATTTGCTGTGCTGTGAGATCTGCTGTATTGACTGGAGCAGCCATGTGGGACCACAAGAAACAAAATCAAAGAACTGTACAGCAGAGAAACAGGCCCTTTGGCCCATCAAGACTGTGCTGACACAAGATATCTTTCTAAACTAAAACCCTATTGCAATCTATGCAGTCCACCTCCCTCTATTCCCTGGCTATTCATATATCTGTCAATATGCCACTTAAACATTGCGATTGTGTTTGCCTCCACCACCTCCTCCTCTGGCAATGCATTTACCAGCCTCTGTGCCACAGACTTCGCTCCAGCAGCTCATCTGGAAGACAATACACCACTCACTAAGTTGGAACTGAATGAGGGAACCTTGTGATTTAGCGTCAGGGGTATTACCAACTGAACCACACATGACAAGTTCAAGAATATTACGCAACTCCAGCTCTTCCAGGACAGTTCTGCATTGAGCTTTCCAGCAATGTAAATATCCTGACAATGATTAAAAAGAAATATGTCATACAAGGAGTACAATCCTCCAGTCCTTTTTCTATCCCTCATTCCTCTTTACTGGTTTGGAAAGGACAATCTGGCAGAATGTAGAACTAGCTGCCGATTTTCCCATTGCAAAATCTTCTCTCTGTCTGTCGGAGCATAAAAATGAGCACTTACTCTCAAGAGTAAGATTTTACTCCTAGTTTTCATTTTTAAAAATGGCACAGGGATCGATCAAAGGGCAGACTGTCCCTTCGCTTCTGCCTCTATGACAACCTTTACTCAAAACAAATTGTGTGATGTGTTGGTTTTTGTCAATGGTTCAGTGTAAGCTTGGCTCAGCTGGCTGCACTTTTGTCTCAGTCAGAAAGTGGTTTGATTTACCAGAGGAACCTTGATTATCTGAATGAGATGGGCGGGCACTACTTCATCTGGATAATTGATTATTTGGTTAATTGATTCAATGCCTCTCCTCTGGCACTTGGGGGTTTTCTGAAGTTTCCTGTTTCTTCACTCTGCCTGCCTTGCTCCCTCTCTCTGTCTCAGGGTTTGTTTCTGAGCAGACACACACTTGTGTGTAAGGGACCTGCAGCATTCCTGAAGAAGGGCCTGTGCCCGAAACGTCGAATCTCCTGTTCCCTGGATGCTGCCTGACCTGCTGTGCTGTTCCAGCAATAAAGTTTCAACTTTGATCTCCAGCATCTGCAGACCTCACTTTCTCCTGTAAGGGACCTGCAGCATTGCTGAAGCCTCCCCTCCCCCCCATCTACCCCCAGCAGTTCAATGGAATTGACACAGCAAACACTTGCTAAGTCCACTCCCCGTTCAGGAGCCTAGGCAGCAGCACACTGCATGCGAGCCCCTTCTGCACCACCCCCCGCCCCACCCCACCTGCCTCACAACCTGTCCAACCCCACCCCCCTGTCCACCCCACCCCACCATTCGACTCGGCCACCCCACCGCCCCGCACTCCCCCTGTCCGTCCCCTTCCCCTGTGTGTCCCCACCCACCTACTGTCCATCCCCCTCTAGCCCTGTCTAGGGAACTCCAGGGAAAGTGTGGGGGGAGAGAGAGAGAGAGTGGGCGGTCAGTCATTTGGAGTCAGTGCCTGGGCTCCTATCGATGATCATGGCTGCTCTCGGCAGCATTTCAGTAAGCTGAGTTCATTTTTAATCATTTTAAACAAAAGATGCGAACAGTGTTGGAAACACCTCTTTGATGCAATGTTTCTATCGGGACCTTGAGATCTTCTTCGGATAATCCAAAATTCGGATAATTGACATTCGGATCATCGAGGTTCCTCTGTATATAGCACCTTTCACTTCTTCAGGACAGCCCCGTGTTCTTTACCGTGAATTCACTGCTTCTGACATTTAGCGACTGTTAAAATGTACAGGCGTGTGGCAGCCAGCAAGGACACAGCAATGACAAAAGAAGCTGTTTTATTTATGCTAGTTAAGGGGTAAAATCACACCACACAGATTATCTGGTCATCTTCATACTGTTTGTGGGAGCTTGCCGTGCACAAACTGGTTACTGGGAGTCTCTAAATTTCTAATGTTTCCGTCACTTAGCCCTTTGGGAAGACAAATATTCATTACTGGTGGCAACTTTGTGTCTTCACTGCCCGTGTGGTAATCTACTTACTCCTGCAAGACATAGTTACAATAATGATAAATTATAACTCTGTCATGAAATTTTCATTGTCAATACTTAGTCTCTTCTTTCTCCTGCTTTGCCCATTGAGCTAAAGGCCTCAGCATTACCCCTTTGTTTTAATATATCTCCTATGCTTTGAAACAAAATCATAAATTTCTGGAAAAATGCAGTGTTTTGCTGTCAGACTTGCTGAGTTTTTCCAGCAATTTCTAATTTTGTTTCTGATTTCCAGCAATCACAGTTCTTTACTTTTTCCTATGCTTTGAAGTCTGATCAATAGTTTCCCTATTATTATTATAATTGACATTCTACTAAATAAAACCTTAGACTAAAACCTTCTAATTTTTTTTGATACAATGTGATTTGTAGCATCCAAAGAACGTCAAATAGGCATGACACTTTCCTTTATAAAAACAGTTAATTTCTAACCTTGTGATCAATTAAAATTTATTGAAAAAGATAAGCCAATGTCTATTGGAATGTATTTAAGTTGGTTTATTAAAACCAATAATGGTTTGAGGATCAACCTTATATCACAATTCAGTTGCCACCTCTGTCAAGTATACCCAACAGAATAAAGACTGGGGATTAGTATACCACTGTATAAAGAGAAATCAATAGCAAAAAAGCTTTAGAGACTGCAGGACAATTTAAACAACTTTTTAGTGCAGGGACAGAAGCGCTATAGCTTAGCTGACCCAGCCAATGTAATTCCAGATTGTACACACCAAGGTCTGCTCATGGGAATGGCAATAAAGCCTTTAGTTAAGAACAAAATTCTCTGCACAGAATGTGTCATGAGACCAGTGTTTATCCTCGCAGCCTTTAGTTCTGATGAAGGATACTCAGCCCAAATGTAAGAAATGGACCATTTCTGTTTGACACATTCTGTCTACTTTCAGCTTACCTTATTTCAGATCACTAGCGATTTGCAGTCTTTTCCGTACCACCAGAGAATTGGATGGTTGGGTTAATGCCGTGATGTGAACTATCTGTATGAAAATTTGAAATGGCAAATTTTTTCTTGCTTGTTTATGAACACCCAGTAGTATTAATATGTTCAGCCCTGAGCCAAATGGACAAGGAGGATGGTTCTCTAAATGCCATGATCTTAGTGAATCCTGATGGTCATTTCAATGACCTCTGCTTATTCGGTGATTCAAGTATTTGGCTTAAAGTTATACATCAATGATTAAACAGCATTCCGTATGAACATTAGGATTAGGAGTAGACCATTTGGTCCCTTAAGCCTGCCCTATCCTTCAGTTGGTGCATAGCAGATCTGCAATTTTCACTGATCTCCAACAACCCTTCATCTCTTTACTTATCAAGAATCTATCCGCATCTGCCTTAGAAATGATCAAAGACACGCTTTCCACTGTCTTATGAGGAAGAGTGTTCCATAGACTCACAATCTCCTGTGAGAGAAAAAAGTTCTCCTAGTCTCGGTTCTAAATGGGCAACATCTTATTTTTAAATAGTGACCCCAAGTCCTAATTCCAGCCCTCATACATGAGGATTGGCCACTTGACTGAGGCATCAGAGAGTAATGGTGTATGTGAAACTATACTTCAGAAAGTGTCAGGTGAGACAGAAGAAATGGGGGAGAAGGTTATGCTTTGAAATAATTTTCATATAGCATCATAATGTAGATAAGTGATACAATAACCATCTGACAATTAAAACAAAAATCACCAAATATATTCCTCATGGGGACTTTGTGCCACAGCTGAATCACGCTGGCAGTGGGCAGTTTATTGGAAAGCACACCCTACCTTTCACAGATGGCTGCCTGCCAACCTTTCAGGTTCAAAAAATGTGGCGCTGGAAAAGCACAGTAGGTCAGGGAGCATCCGGGAAGCAGGAGAGTCAACGTTTCAGGCATAAGCCCTTCACCAGGAATGTGGAGAGGGAAGGCGGCTGAGAGATAAATAGGAGGGTGGGAATGGGGCTGGGGGGAAGGTAGGTGGGAAGGTTATAGGTGGATGCAGATGGGGAGTGATGGTGATAGGTCAGTGGAAGGCTGGATCAGATAGGTGGGAATGGAAGATGGACAGGTCAAGAAGGCAGTGCCGAGTTGGAGGGTTGGATCTGGGATGAGGTGGGGAGAGGGGAGATTAGAAAACTAGTGAAGTCAAGCCATGTGGTTGAAGGATCCTAAGGCGGAAGATGAAGCGTTCTTCCTCCAGTCGTTGGGTGGCTTGGATTTGTTCTGAGATCTCTAGCAATTGAAGGTTAATCCCTACAAAGCAAAGTATGAAAAAAAAATTGAAGGGACAGTAAATAAAACTCATCATTCTATTAGCTATAAAAATATTGATGATGGGGAAAAAAAAGCTGCTTCACCAACAGTCATGATCAAAGCAATTGGATAACAGGGCATCTATTCCAATCCTGATTGGCTGAGGGAAGACAATGCATCTGGAATGTGGACCAATGGTTGGAGTGTAGGGGTTGGAGCTGATTGACGGGCAAGTCACGTGATGGAACCTCCAGGAATGCACCCAATGGGAGCTGGCTACTCTTCCTCGGTGTCTTTATTGTTAAATGTTTCTTTTCTGTTTCTTCTCATAGAAAAGCAATTACTGGGAATGCCTCCAAAGCTGTTTCCTCTGGGATTGTCAAAGAAATGGCAGTGGCCTTGCTGGCTGGAATCTTCACGTTTCCATTGGCTGTTCTGACTCAGTTTCTGCCTTTATATCATGTTCCGCATGACATTTACAAAATACACACAGAGAACATCGTGATGGTGCAGTTGGGTAAGTGTGGGTTTATAGAGATGCTATGCCTCCTTTGGCCTACGAATTAAATGATTAATTTCACCACAGTTAAAACTAATGAATTAACTTGGACAGGTTATCACTTAATGTTTACCAGTAAGTCACAGATCAAATGGAAAAGCCAACAGCCCTCCACAGCCAACAGAGAGTTGGTCCACTAAGGACACATTATTGACCTTTCACCTACCTAGCAGAGCTGGAAAGCTACAGATCATGACTCGTTCATGACACAACGTCACTACAACATGATGTAGTAATAGACAGACAGCTGCAAAGACCATTACAGTGTTGCTGGAGCTAAGTGATGATTCCAATGTGATATTAGAAATTTGGTTTGCTGTAGATTGCTTCAGGAGTTCAGTGACTTCATTTACTCACACAGTCAGAGGGCCTCATACAGTCCTACAACTCTCGATAGGATAGTACAACACCCGCTTGTAAGCTGACTCCAAACTCTGCATCTTTCGTTAAACGCGTCTTCAACCTCACCGAATCTGACCAAGCAAGCACCTGGTGAGAGAAGGTTAGATACAAAATAGAGTCACAGAAATGGACAGCACGGAAACAGACCCTTCGGTCCATCTGTCCATGCCGACCAGATATCTAACCTAATCTAGTCCCATTTGCCATATCTTGGCCCATATCCCTCTAAGCCCTTCCTATTCATATACCCATCCAAATGTCTTTTAAATGTTGTACCAGTCTCCATCACTTTCCCTGGCAACTCATTCCATACACAAACCGCCTTCTGTGTGAAAAAGTTGTCACTTAGGTCCCTTTTAGACCTTCCCCTCCTACCTTAAATTTATGACCTCTATTTTTATAAACCCATACCCTGGGGCAGAGACCTGGCTATTCACCCTGTCCACGCCTCTCATGATTTTATAAACTTCTATAAAGTACCCGAGATATTTTCAGTGTTGGATACAAAATGGTACGCTGCTTCATTTCACAGTATGCTGAATGAACCAACTAGCCCTTGTAACCACACAGTCTGAATTAATCTTAAACAATGGGCATTAGCACAAGGTAAAGGACAGGCCTGGCCAAGGTGACCATGAAGAGGCCAAGGTGACCATTTGGTCTAACTGCTTGCCCTTCTATCATGGTTTTATTCATGCCCAAGTGACCTTAGAGTGGGATCAGGTGTGTCTCCTGACATGCTCAAGACCACCATGACTGGTGGACACCACAGGGGCAAGAGTGCATTATTATCAACCTTTAAAATGACTTCTTAATTTGAATTTTGAACAATTGAATTTTGTTACAGTCCGCTGTTAAGGGGTTTGCACCCTTTAATCTGGTTTAAACTAATTTATGTAATAAAATGAAGCACTGCAGGTGCTGGAGATCTGAAGCAAACAGAAGCAGAAATTGCTGGAGAAACTCGGCAGATCTGACAGCAACTGTGTAGAGAAAACAGAGTTAACATTTTGAGTCCAGTGACCCTTCTCAGAACTGGTACAATTTGATTTAATTTGATTAGACTGTTTTCAAGTAGTTTTAAAACATAAAGAACATTTCACATGAAGCCTTACCTTTCTTAACTTTAATAAATGGCATCTCACAGTGTTGTTACTTCAATATAATCTGTGCCTTTTTCATTCCCTCATAGTTTTACAGGCAGAGATCAAAGAACCAAAAATCAATTGCTGATTGCTTTTCCCCAGGCACTAGACAATTCCTATTTAGCATTCTAACCACCTTAAGTCAAGGTGCCCTTTTAAGCCTTGTGAGAATACAGTGTGCTTTATAAATCCAACATCAAATTAACTTTTGTTTTCAAGTTTTTTAGGGCTTTGGAGAGAATGATCAAAAAAATCCTGAAATGTGAAACGGCATTGAATACTTTAATTATGAATTCTCCTGATGCCTCACTTGACAGTGCACTGCCTGGTGCAATATTGATTTTGTGTTCCAGGTCCTCAGCCACGGTGATCTTTGACTTCATGGCTAAGCAGTCAAAACATTAACACAGAATTCCACTCCTTATCTAGAACAGCTGGGTAAAGGCAGACGTGTTGTGTCATTGGACATAATGTGCCCATTTCAAAACGTCCATAACTCTCAGACCCAACCACTGCAGGTCTGTGAGTCGAACCTTCCCAGTGGGGAAGGTGAACCGGGGAGGTGACGGCCTGGTGATGTTATCGTTGAAGTGTTAATCCAGACATCCAGGTAATGTTCTGGGGACCCAGGTTCGAATCCCACCACAGCAAATGGAATTTGAATTCAATAAAAATCTGGAATTAAGAGTCTAATGATGACCATGAATCCATTGTCTGGAAAAACCCACCTGGTTCACTAATGCCCTTTAAGGAAGGGAAACTGCCACCCTGACCTGGTCTGGCCTACATGTGACTTCAGACTCCCAGCAATGTGGTTAACTCTTAACTGCCCTCTGGGCAATTAGGGATGGGCCATACCTAGCCAGCGACACCTTCATCTTGTGAATGAGTAATTTTTTTAAAAAAGCCTTAAAGGTGGCAGGTTGGAAGGCGGTCAGCCTTGGGGAGGGGTTTTTCCTACCTCCCTGCCTGACCTGCTGTGCTTTTCCAGCAACACGCTTTTCGACTCTGGTCTCCGGCATCTGCAGACCTCACTTTCTCCCAGTTGATTATCACCAACACCAAAGCCCACCATCTGATCAGCCTAATTCTGGGCCAACTCTCACCAGCAGCTGGCCCACATTAAAAGTGCCCGCTGCTGCCAAGGGAGATGACAAGGGCAAGCTTTGCATTTTTTTGGTGACTACCTGGGGACAAGCAGGGGTATGGGAGTGGTGTTGGGGGAGCGTGGCGTTGTGGGAGGGTGGGTTTCCTCCACTCTATGAGGAAGGGTTCCCCCGTGTGAGCAGTAATTAACCCCCACTGCTGCAGTTTTATGTTTCATTTCTTTACCCATTCCCACTCCCCTCGCATCTGCCACATGAATTGAATTGAATTGAATGTATTGTCACGTGTACCGAGGCACAGTGAAAAACTTTGTCTTGCGAGCAATACAGGCAGATCACTGAGTTAAATAGCATAGATGAGTAAATCATAGGTAAACAGTGGCAAAAACAAAAATACAGGTACAGGATAATGTTAAGAGTTTGTGAGTCCATTCAGTGTCCTAACAGCAGTAGAGTAGTAACTGTTTCAAAACCGGCTGGTGCGTGTGTTCAGGCTTCTGTACCTTCTCCCCGATGGTAGAGGTTGTAGAAAAGCATTGCTAGGGTGGGATGGATCTTTGAGAATGCTGAGGCCTTTCCTTGACAGTGGGCATGGTAGATGGATTCTATAGACGGGAGGTTGGCCTTTGTGATTGCCCGGGCCGAGTTCACCACTCTCCGATCTTGAATGGTACAGTTGCCATACCCAGTAGTGATACATCCAGACAGAAATGAATGAGTTAGACACAGATTATATTGAAGTAACAACGCAATACAATTTATTAAACTTAATAGAATAGAATCCCTACATTGAGGAAACAGGCCCTTCGCCCCAACAAGTCCACACTGACCCTCTGAAGAGTAACCCACCCAGACCCATTCCCCTACCCTACATTTGCCTCTGTCGAATGCACCTAACCTACACATCCCTGAACACGATGAGCAATTTACCAGAGCCAATCCAGCTAATCTGCACATCTTTGGATTGTGGGAGGAAACTGGAGCACCCGGAGGGAACCCACACAGACACAGGGAGAACATGCAACCTCCACACAGACAATTGCCCGAGGCTGGAATTGAATTGGGTCCCTGGCGCTGTGAGGTAGCAGTGCTAACCACTGAGCCACTGTGCCAAGGCTTGTCTGGTGTGAATTGTTGTTGATGTAAATTTAACAAACTGCTCTTTGTTTTTATTCAGCTATCTACGCTTTCATTGTGTGGACCGCGGATCGGAGTAGGCCACAGGATGAGGCGAGCAGGGTCTATGGTGTGTCCTGGTTGCACCATGAAGCAGGGCAGGGGATCCTTCTCAACTCCCTCTTCTTCCTGCTCTTGGTCACCACGGCCAAACCGGAACAGCAGGTCTCTGTCGGAGTTCACCAGACCCTGGGTCCCTGCAATGTTTCCGAAACCCTGACCTCAGTGCTGGGCCAGACCCTGTATAGGCATACATATCTCTGTGCTGGTGACTACGACGAGGGCGTGTTTGACTGGAACTGCCTGCCAGGGGCTGTGCCCCCACCAGATGGCGCAGAATGGTATCCCATTTGCGGCACCCCGTTCCATCTCCGTGCTGAATACATCTACACAGTGGCTGCCTTCTGCCTGCTTGGCATTGCCTTTTACTGGACCATACTCAGAGGGTGGGCACAATCTGCCAGGAAGGCAAAATATGAATAATGGCCACACAGGAGATCAGCAAAGCATCTGAGATAGTACAGGGTTGCACCTGGAGTGGGAGGGAGGGAGAATATGCTTCACTTGGACAACCAATATCATGTATATCATAGAATACCTACAGTGTAGTTGCAGGCCATTTGGCCCATTGATTCTGCCCCAATCCTCAGCAGAACATCTCACCTTATCCCGGCATTTCCCGTGGCTAATCCACCTAGCCTGCACATCCCTGGACACTATGGGGCAGTTTAGCATGGTCAATCCACCCAACCCGCACATCATTGGGCTGTGGGAGGAAACCCAAGCAGACACAGGGAGAATGTGCAAACTTCACACAGACAGTCGCTTGAGGCTGGAATCAAACCCAGGCCCCTGGCGCTATGAGGCGACAGTGCTAACCACTGAGCCACCGTGGCACCCTCATTTTGCTCCAAGGAGATTTAATTTCATATCTCTGTGAGCAGCTCGACTGACTGTCTAGAAATGATGGTAAACACGACCATTTAGTTGTGGACACAGACATTAGTCCTACCCGTGTGAACTAGCCGTGTGATTATAATATTGCCAACCTGTGCAGGCCTTTCTGCCCTCAGTATTGAGCTGGGCTCACTTGCCCAGGATCCATGCCCGTGACACATGTCCACTCTCTCTACCATCTGCAGGATTGGGATGAGGGTCCCTCCAATAATGTAGGGTGGCGGGGTCCCTGGATCAATGCCACACAGGATACATCTGAACCATGGAGCTTATGTCATTTCCTGGGTTGTCCTTAAAAACAGTTTCTAATTAGTCTCATGTCTTCCCTTTTCTCATAAGTGCTCCATTGGAGATTTAATTCCTTTTGCAAGCTATTATTGAATCTGCTTCTACCAGCCTTTCAGGCACTGTATTCCAGATGGTAACAGCTCACCGAGTAATTTAATGAAATCTCATCCCTCCCTTCTTTACTTGGCCATTTATTTTAATGGAAACACTTCCTGCCTATTCACTCAATAAAAGCCCTTCAAAACTCTCTTTGAGCTTCACATCTTGAAGAAGAATGTACCCAGCTCTTACTTTACTTTGAGTACATGCAAGTTGCTGACACAACGATAGGTCTGACTTTTTTTTAACAACACAGATAAACAAAAGCTCCAGTGTATCCACCACTTACACCAACTGTAACTCTTAAGTTTACATTTTTCCAGTCCATTTGGGAATATTTGCTGACTGTAAACTTGCACAGCAATGTGAAAGCTCTGAGGTAATTAAAATTTAATCCCAAGGTAGCGAAGGCTTGATTCTTTGATCATTCATCCCAGCTTTGAATCCTCAGGGGTTGTCATTCACTCTCCCTTCTTCGAATCAAAATGCCTTTCATTGAGTGACATAATGTCCCACCAGGAAAGGGAAGATTGTTACAGTGCACCACCCTTCAGTTCAGGTTCTGACTTCACCTAGTACAAGGTGCAATTCGCTCTCTGGACGTGCCAGACTTGCACTTGTGTAATGGGCAGACCTTAAAGACACCAGTGTGTCCCAACAGTTACCACTGACCTTAATAGCTGCTCCAATTTTCCAAGGAAGTTTGATTCCTCGCAGCTGGAACAAATGAACGCATTCGAACCAGGAACAATCTATGTCATCACAATACCAATGGAAACAGTGAGTTTGGAGAAGATTTGTAGCTCAGGTTGAGATTCTGGATGTAGGTTTGCTCGTTGAGCTGGAAGGTTCATTTCCAAATGTTTCGTCACCATACTAGGTAACATTTTCAGTGAGCCTCCGGAGGAAGTACTGGTGGTGTTTCCTGCTTTCTATTTATATGTTTGGGTTTCTTTGGGTTGGTGATGTCATTTCCTGTGCTGATGTCATTTCCAGTTCTTTTTCTCAGGGGTGGTAAATCGGGTCCAAGTCCATGTGTTTGTTGATAGAGTTCTGGTCGGAATGCTTCCAGCTCAGCGGGCAAACCTACATCCAGAACCAATGGGAATCTCCCATTGCAGCTTCCATGCCAACTGATCAAACACGTTTAACCCCAGCCCTGAAGCAGCCAATGTGAATGTTATTTAAATAGTTGCTCTCAGCTAAGCACGTGTTGATATTTTTCAAGCATTTGTCTTGTAGTAGCTGCTTGCTTTATTGACAATGGAGTGTTAACTTGATATAGTCACTTGGGGAAGTTCTGAATTGTAAAGGACATTGAATATTGGCGATGTTCCATACTGGCTGTCCTTCCAAGAATTCCAGGGAGGTAAGGAGAAGTGGCTGGTGGGAGATGCCAACACAGCTGCAAAATAGAGCAAATTGAAGGGGTGTGTTATGGACTAGACCAGACCCCCTCAAAATATATTAAGAAGGTAGCCTAGACCCTAACCTTTTCCTATTTTAAATGTGAGATGCTGTGTTCCAGGTGCAATTCAATTGGTCAAACTACTCGACATTAAACAGAACACAATGTACTTAATCACTACAGTTAAAATACAACAGAAGAAAGAAGAACTTGGAATATCCTAGCTCTATTGGAAAGCTTAATAGAATAATAGATACAATAACTATCACTAATTAACTGTTCCAGTATAGCAATATCCCATAAGCACACCCCTTGGCAAAAAGGCAAATTCCAAAAACAGATTGTCTCATGTGCAATCCAGGAGGAAAGAACATCAAAAGACAATTCTGAGAGAGAGAGTAGAGCAGCTGGGAGATATTCACTGCCTTCCAACTCTGCTGTGAGGCCCTAGCAACAACTGCTAAAAGCTAACAAAAAATTCTGGATCTGTGAGAGCTTGATCACACCCAGTCAGGCTGCTTCTATTGTTCCAACTTTTAAAAAAACCAACGCCTCAGAAGTTGTTTATCTTCTCATGGACAATCTCTCCTTCTAAAAGAAACCATGATACACCTCTTAAAGCCACAGCTTTTTGTGGAAGTCTTTTTCTTCAAGCAGGAATAGTGCACAAGAGGATTTCCAGTCTCTAGGATTAATATTGACCTTAAAGTAGGTGATGTAGATTAGAAACTGTAGCAGTGTCTATACTTGCCTTGGCACTCCCACATTCACCAGAATACCCCTAACAACACTTCAACCAGTTTCTTATCTATTCTGAAGATTCTGAAGAATCCTCACCACCATAGGATTTAAGGAATAACTTACAGTCAGGTAATCCTTGCAAATTCTGACACAGTCGCCAGAACCCCACACACACTGTGCATAAATCCATGCCTTGTGTCCCAATGCACACAGTGCAGAGCTGCAGTCATTAAATCACACTGAAGTCCATTAACTCTAAGGACAAAATGTACTTCGATAATAAAAGTTTGAAATAAATAAAGAGCAGCAGTCGAGGCAGTTATTGATCCAAGCAGGTACAGTTCGCCTGTTACGGATTATGAACCAGGCTTTGCAGAACAAGTATTTTTAGATATTTGCATGCTCTTTTCACTGGGAGGTCACACAGACCCCAATGGATATAGCACCTCCAGACTCTGGTAAGGTGAGGTCAAATTGGCATGGATTTCTGACATTACTGGGAAAGCTGGGGTGGGGAGAGGTGGTAAAAATTGTAGGTTTAAGGAGCCTGCGACATTTTTCACAATGTAGCAATTCTTTAAATAGGCTGAAGATTCTACCTCAATGCTTGCCTCCAACATACACATGGCATTGGTAAGCAGGAGGCTGTGAGGGTCAAATCAAATGAGGCTGTTTCCTGTTGATCAGTCGTTTCCCCTTCTGGGTCTGATCCTTGCGCTTCACTGACCGTCCATTGGATGGTAAATCTACGCACTAGATGGCGGGCTGGGGGAAGCGAGAGGTGACTGGTGATGACATCATCTGCCAGTCGTAGGTCAAAACAGAGTGAGGATGAGGGTGAATGGAGATGTGAGGAGTTGGATTTCTGGGGAACATCCCTTCTGGTTCCAGCCCTACTGTTAACATTGGCGTCATGGCAACGAACAAAAGAACAAAGAAAATTAAACACAGGAACAGGCCCTTTGACTCTCCAAGCCTGCACCAATTCAGCTCCTCAATCTAAACCTGTCGCCTATTTTCTAAGGATCTGTATCCCTGTGATTCATGTCCATTCATGTATCTGTCTAGATACATCTTAAATGACACTATCGTGCCTGCATCTACCATCTCCACTAGCAATGCATTCCAGGCACCCACCACCCTCTGACAGCCCCTTGAACTATTTCCAGCTCTGTCTGTCTCCTCCACAGGGGTACTGGAACCCCCTCCCGCTGCCACACTGTTCCTGCTGCTGCCTATTATATAAACTTTATCCTGCGAGGAGAGAAGGTTTGTCAGTGAGTGAGGCGCAGCGTGTATGGGCAATATACCCACCAGATCTGAAGAGCTCACTGTCAGTATGAGTGTGTGAGCTGTGAACCATGAGGCATGGAATTTGAAGGTCACTACGAGATTGGCACAGAAATGAACCCAATGCAGGAAAATCGGTACCTGATTAGGAAAACACACTGTGATGAAATAAAGCTGACAAATCAGCAGTGCACTGTTGTATGGAATGTCCAGTGGGAGATTTAGAGTTTGGGATTTGAGTTTAGGTTAGGGTTTAGAGCTGAAGGGTTGTCCTTGTGGAACATTGGGTTGGAATTAACCAGTCATTGGGGATGGAATGGGAAGTGGGAAGGCATCAGGTGGCATGTCATTCCCCTGCCTTGCCACTTGTCTTCCTATCACCAAGCCCCTGGTCTCCCTGTTGTCATATCCCTAGTCTTCACTTTCCCCTCATCTTTTCCATCACCTTATTGTTATCTTTTCCATCACCTTCCCCTTGTCTTTTCCCTGCCTTTCCCCAAGCCTTCCCATGCTGTCACCCCTTGTCTTCCTCTATTTTCATATCCACTACTTTCCTTCTATGCCATTTTACCATCAATGATGGATGGACCTTCCACAAAGAGCCCAGTTGTGCTACTTAACCATTCAGTTAATGGCCTCTCTCTGCCTTCTGTGGCCTTTTAACTTCGCTTGGGAAAGCCTTTGGCCACATGGGGAGGATTGGTGAGCTCCTGACGGGCTCTGGGTGGTATTCCATCTTCACGGTCCATGAGAGGGGACTATGTCATTGGCTAACCCAAGCGAAACGTCATTGCCTGGGCTTAGCAACCAAGCCCTTCCCTGACTCACACACACTGCTGGGTCTTTCCTGACTGGCCCCAGGGGCCAAACCTGAATGTAATAGTCATCAATACCTGAGGCTGGCCCAGCTTTCAGACCCAGTAGCAGGATCATTGGGCCAACCATAAATCTATGCCCCTCTCTCTCGCTTCCTCTCCCTAGAGAAGCTGCTGAATCCATGGAATATTTTCAGCTGAATGGTCTTCTTTTATTTCAGATTTCCAGCATCTGCTGCATTTTGCTTTAAACCTAGACTGAAGCAGGCTTGGGGGAGGTGCAGGTACAAAATCCAGAATCCCCTGGTCAGGGGAGTTTGAGCCTGCAGTTTGGTGAAAAAAGTGTGACCATAACTTGAAGCTGAAAGTCAAAGTAAGGAGCCTGGGGGAGAAAGATCAAAAAATGGCAATGGATTAGTGAGGATTGAGATTTGCAACAAAAAGCACACCAGCCTCAGAGCCATACCATCTCACACCAATGACAGTCTGGTCTGGCCCTGGGGACGTATCAATCTTAATGTTTTCCAAAATTTCCAGCACATCAACTGCATCAATCTTGATCTGTCCAAGCCTGCATCCCAGCTCCTCAAAGTTCTCATTCACAACAAGGTTCCTTTCCTTAGTGAAAACCAAAGCAAAAATCTGCTCAGACTCCACACACAAGTTCCCTCCGCTATCCCTGATCAGCCCTACCTTCTCCCTGATCATTCTCTTATTCCTCACGTATGAGTAAAATGCCTTTGGGTTCTCCCTAATCCTTCTTGCCAAGCCTTTTTCGTGCCCCCCCCCTAGCTCTCCTCAGTCCATTTTTGAACTCCTTTCTAGCAAGCTTGTAATCCTCTAAAGCTGTGCTAGATCCTTGCTTCCTCCACCTTACGTAAGCTGCCTTCTTCCTTTTGATGAGAAGTTCCTCTGTTCTCACCATCCAAGGTTCCTTAATCTTACCCCTTCTTACCTGTCTCAGAGAAACAAATTCAAGCGTCACTCGCAACACCTGCTCCTTAAATAGTCTCCACATGTCTGCTGTGCCCTTTCGGTGGAACAATTGCTCCCAGTCTGTACTTCCCAACTCCTGTCTGATAGTGTCATAATTTCCTTTTCCCCAATTAAATATCTTCCCTCGGTAACTGCTCCTTTCACTCTCTAAGGCTGTGGTAAATGTGAGGCAGTTGTGATCTCTGTCACCAAAGTGTTCTCCCACCGCGAGATCTGACAGCTGTCCTGGCTCATTGCCGAGCATCAAATCCAAAATGGCCTCTCCCCTCATCGGTCTGTCTACATACTGAGTAAGGAAACCCTCCTGAACACACCTGACAAAAGCGGCTCCATCCAAACCGTCTGCACTTAGAAGGTTCCAGTCGATATTGGGAAAGTTGAAATCGCCCATAACAACAACTCTGCTACATCTGCATTTTTCCCGAATCTGCCCGCCTATGAGTTCTTCAATCTCTCTACTGCTATTAGGTGGTCTGTAGAAAGCCCCCAATGAGGTGGTTGTTGATTGCTGTTCCTAACTTCCACCCATACTGACTCAGTAGACAAACCTTCCTCAACAACCTTCATTTCTGTAGCTGTGATGCACTGTCTGATTAACAATGCTACACCCCTCCTCTTTTTCCACCCTCCCTGTTCTTTTTAAACGTTCTAAACCCTGGAACATCAAGCAACCATTCCTGTCCCTGTAAAACCCACGTCTCCATTATGGCCAGAACATCATAGCCCCAAGTACTGATCCATGCTCTAAGTTCATCACTCTTATTTCTGACACTCCTTGTGTTAAAGCAGACACACTTTAACCGATCCCTTTGTTTCATCGCGTGAGAAACATTCCCGATAGATCCACTACATCCTGTCACTGCCCCATCTGCAACTGTCCGCCTCTCAGATATGTGACTCTGATTCTCACCCCCTGCCAAACTAGTTTAAACCCTCCCGAATCACACCAGCAAATCTCACTCAGGACATTTGTGCCCCTCCAGTTCAGGAGTAACCTGTCCTTCATGTACAGGTTCCACCTTCCCCAGAAGGTATCCTAGTGGTTTAGGTATCTGAAGCCCTCCGTTCTGCACCAGCCTCACAGCCATGTGTTAAGCATGTTCAGAGGAGGTTCACGAGAATGGTCCCAGCAATGAAAAGCTTAACATATGAGGAATGTTTGAGGACTTTGAGTCTATACTTGATGGAGTTTAGAAAGATATGGGAGGATCTAATAGAAACTTACAGAATACTGAATGGTAAGGACAGAGTGGATGTTGGGAAGATGTTTCCATTGGTCGGAGAGATGAGGACCTGAGGGCACAGCCTTAGAGTAAAGGGAAAACTTTTTAGAACGGAGATAAGGAGAAACTTCTTCAGCCAGAGAGTGGGGAATCTATGGAATTCACTGCCACAGAAGGCTTTCGAGGCCAGGTCATTGGGTACATTTAAGACTGAGATAGATAGGTTCTTGATTGTCAAGGGGATCAAGGGTTACAGGGAGAAAGCAAGAGAATGGGGTTGAGAAACTTATCAGCCATGATTGAATGGTGGAGCAGACTCGATGGGCTGAATGGCCTAACTTCTGCTCCTAAGTCTTATGGTCTTTACCACTGGCCCTATCCTTTTTTTGGAAGCAATCCAATTACTGTTATACTTCCTTGTCAATCTGCTCAGATTATTATATTATTGCATATCTCTGGAGTAGGTGGGACTTGAACTCTGGCCTCCCTGGCTCAGGGAAGGGACACTAACACTGTGCCACAAGGGGGCCCTCCAACACCAGTACATTTTTAAAATTAACCTATTTTTCTAATCAACCTGTACAAAGATATTACTACAGACCACTGGAGCTGGTGAGACTTGAACCTATACTTCCCTGGCCCAGAGCAGGGACACTACCACCGTGACACAGAGGGATCCCCAATAGCAGTGCAAGTTCTGATTGTTAAATGACCACCATAAGTCAGGGAGATTTGGAGATGCCGGTGTTGGACTGGAGTGTACAAAGTTAAAAAACACACAACACCAGGTTATAGTCCAACAGGTTTAATTGGAAGCTAGTGTGCTTCTAATTAAACCTGTTGGGCTATAACCTGGTGTTGTGTGATTTTTAAATAAGTCAGGGATGGTTGCTTCAGTACTCACCCCTGATACCACTGGTGGTTGTGTTCCTAGTTTAAAGGTTTTTGTTATTTAGATTTTCTTGGTTGAGTATCCAACAAATGAAGGTGTGCGTGTGTGCGTACGTACGTACATGTGTGTGAGATGATATCCACCAAATCACAGAGGATATGGGATGTACGGTACAGAAACAAGCCATTCAGCCCGACCAGTCTATGCTGGTGAATGACCAGTCTATGTGAATGGTGAAGACAGTGCACAGGTAATTTGGAAGATTTGCACGGTGCCAGCACAGCCTGGTATATGTGGCAAATATAGGTGATTCTTTCTGATTACATCACCAAGGGGTTATGAAGGGGGTCAGGGGTCAGGACGGGGAGTAGGGAGGGAGGATGTTGAGGGGTTTGGGGCAGGTGGGATAGTGAATGGAACGGTGAGGGCAATGAAAGGGGCACAATTTCAGATCATGAGGCACTGTTGTGCGTCGGCGATGTCCACCACCCAGAGTTCCCCAACAAGTGAGCTGACAAGAGAAAACAAAATGGGAGGAAGTAACAATCTTGTTAAAGTTCCAGTTGTTTTTCCCCTTGCTGCTTGTAGCAGTGACCCAGGAGATTAACCTTTCATTTCTGGTGATTTGGCGATATTGTCATCCCTGCACCCTTCAGATTAATACTTAATGTCGAAATGGAGCCCAATTGTTACAACTCGTGAAGGCTGAGGTGACAGATACTTTGACAAAAATACTATCACTTTGTGGTTAATTTCCAACTCGTGGCAGGCGAAAGAACTGAGTTAAAAAGTGTCATTGTCTCTTAAGTTCATTGTGTTATCTTCTCTGTCACTGAGCCTATTATATAGGGACTAGGCTTTTACAAAAGCTTTTGTTACTGCAGCAAATACAGCAAGGTTAATGGATGTTACTTAGACTGATTTCATCATCAGTCATTCTCTGCACGGACTGACGATCGAGCTCACTCCTGGAGGTGGGGGCAGCCTGCTCCCTCCGTTCCAGCTGACCCTGCAGGCTACTGATGGATAGGGCTCATCTGAGCTGAACAAGGAGCAATCACAGCTCATCCAACTTCTTGTGTGGCTGCTGACATTAAAGAAAGGAATTAAACCTGGCCACAGTGAAAACTCCAAGAGGAACGGTTCACATGGGTGTACATAGCAGAATTGCACTGCTACATCGATTTCTTTGAACATAGCAAAATAAAAAACTCAGAGCAGTAGCAGGCCACTCGGCCCTGCAAGCCTGCTTGCACCATTCAATTTGATCATGGTCCATCCTCGGTCTCAATGCCACATTCTTGCTTTCACCCCATTTCCCACTGAAGCCTTATTTGGTAGGGAATGCCACAGGTTCACTACCCTCTTACATGAAAAAAAAAGTCTTCATCTCCACCCTAAATGGCCTACTCCATATCCTGAGACTGTTCCCTGATTCTCGACTCCCCAGTCTGGGAAAACAACCTCTGTACATCTGGTCTGTCTGGCCCTGTTAGAATTTTGAGTCAAAACGTGTGTTGCTGGAAAAACACAGCTGGTCAGGCAGTTTCTGAGCAGCAGGAGAGTCGATGTTTTGATGTTAATGAAGAGCTTATGCTCGAAACGTCGACTCTCCTGCTCCTTAGATGCTGCCTGACCGGCTGTACTTTTCCATCACCACACTTTTTGACTCTGATCTGCAGTCCTCACTTTCTCCCTGTTAGCATTTTATATGTTTCAATCAGGTCCCTTCTTATCTAAACTCTAGAGAACACAGATCCAACCAAATCAATCTCTCCTCATAGGACAACCCTGTCATCCTTGGGTCTCATGGATAAACCTTCTGATGTACTCCCTCTATGAAGTATCCCTTCTTGGGTAGAGAGACCCAAATGCAAACAATGCTGCAGGCGTGGTCTTGTCGAGACCCTGGATAACTAAGGTAGGATATCCCTTTTTCTGAACTCAAATCCTCATTCGAAGACACTTGCATTTATTAGTAAAGAAGGGGTTTGACTGACCATCAAGAAACATCCACTTGGGACTTTCGACTTCCAGCTGGAATGAGACGGTGGTGTTGTGCGATGTTGAGTGACAGTAGTGGGAATGGATGATTGGTGCCAGGAGGTCACTAATGGAACCTTCCAGGCAGCATAATCCCTAGGGTCTGTTTCTGTGACCTATGCATGCGGTGAGCTATCACTAGTATTTCTGTAAAACAAAACCAGTTAACTTTGAACAGTTCCAGTCTGTGCGTAACAGAAGTACAGTGAAGCTCATCATCAAAACATAAGTGTATCATTGAAAAGATCGATTCTACATTCATGCTCACAAAAACTGGCGATGGAATGTCCCAGATTATATCCCTCCTTGTGCTGACACTGAACCTCCTTTTATAGATTTTTATCTTTCTCATTTCCTGCCAAAAGCCTTCCTTCAGTGATATGTTTTTATAGAAATCAGATGAATGAAGTGTGGAGGTTTAATTACCCACTCAATGATCCAAACTGAAGTCAAGGACAAGGGAATTGAATGAAACAAAACCATTTTCAAGGGTTAGCTGTTTACCGTACGATATGAATCCCCTTTACCATTGCAAATAGTCATGCTCTTGAGCCATTTGTTTTTATTATTCATTCACAGGATGTGGACCTTACTGACTGAGCCAGCATTTATTGCTCATCCCTAGTTGTCTTTGGGAAGGTGGTGGTGAGTTGCCTTCTTGAACCACTGCAGTCCACCTGCTATATGTAGACCCACAATGTCCTTAAGGAGAGAATTCCAGGATTTTGACGCAGAAACAGTGAAGGAACCGTAATATATTTCCAAGTCAGGATGGTGAGTGACTTGAGGGGGATCTTTCGGGTGGTGATGTTCCCATGTATCTGCTGCCCTTGTCTTTCCAGATGGAGGTGCTTGTGGGTTTGGAAGATACTATCAAAGGAGCATTGGTGAATTTCTGATGTGCATCTTGTAGATAGTACGCACTCCCACATTGGTGGTGGACAGAGTGAAGTTTTGAGGAAGAGATGTCAATCAAGGAGGCTGCTTTGTCCTGGATGGTGTCAAGCTTCTTGAGTGTTGTTGGAGCTGCACTCATCCAGACAAGTGGGGAGTATTCCATCACACTCCCGACTTGTGCCTTGGTGGACAGGCTCTGGGGAGTCAGGAGATGAGTTACACACCACAATATTCCTAGCTTTTGACCTGCCCTTGTAGCCACTGTGTTTATATGATGAGTCCAGTTGAGTTTCTGGTCACTGGTAACTCCCATCATGTTGATAGTGAGGGATTCCATGATGATAATGCACTTGAATGTCAAGGGGTGATAGTTAAGATTCTCTGTTATTGGTGACGGTCATTGCCTGGCATTTATGTGGTGCAAATGTTACTTGCCACTTGGCAACACAAGTTTGGATATTGTCCAGACCTTGCTGCATTTAGACATGGAATGCTTCAGTACTTGAGAGTCACAAAGGGTGCTGAACATTTTGCGATCATCGGTTGAGCCTTGGAAGTTGCCCTGAGGAACTCCTACAGAGATATTCAGGACCTGAGAGAGTTGACCTCCAACAAACACTACTTCCTATATAGTAATATTATGTCCACCATTTCCCAGTTGGCGTTTTGAGTCAGACTGTTTGTGTTCAGATATCACTTCAGAGACTTGGGCAAAAAAATCTGGGGTCAAGTCTTTGCTAAATTGGTCGAGAAAGAGGTTTCAGATAAATCTATTAAGAATTAACACATTAGCAGCTGGTGGGATTATTTCAAAGCCAAATCCTTCCATACTCATGTGTAATAACTGATGATCTACATTACACAACAAAGGTATTGCTTCAGTCTTGACCATGTTCAGTTACTTGACCTTGTCTAGGAGCAGTGGTTAGCTTGCCAATGATCTAAGAAGGAAATGTCCTAGGAAGGGAACACGTGCCAGGGCAGGATGAAGCCAGGCTGTACTGCCCATTCCATAGTTAGAGAAGAAACACTTAAATATGAAGTTTTGGCTTGAAGATTGGTTGGTTAAACAGGTACTGCAGAATGCTGGCAGCTGTAAACTAGTCAGTGTCTTCAGGGAAGAAGATGAGAGATTAATCCCAGACTTTACATCATAAAGTTAAAAATCACACACCAGCAGGTGATAGTCCAACAGGTTTATTTGGAACTTTCGAAGCCCTCCTCACAGTGCCAATTCCACCCTCAGGCAACTGTCTTGTGTGGAGTTTGCACATTCTCCCCGTGTCTGCGTGAGTTTCCTCTGGGTGCTCCAGTTTCCTCCCACAATCCAAAGATATGTAGGTCATGTGAATTGATCATGCTAAATTACCCATAGTGTTCAGGAATGTGTAGGTTAGGTGTATCAGTTAGGGGTGAATGTAGAGTAATAGGTTTAGGGAATAGGTCTAGTTTGGTCATTCTTTGGAGGGTCATTATGGACTTGTTGGGCTCAAGCGCCTCTTTCTACATTGTAGGGATTCTAAAAAAAAGCTAGTGCTTCCAAATAAACCTATTGGACTGTAACCCGGTGTTGTGTGACTTTTAACTTTGTCCACCCCAGTTCAACACCGACATCTCCAAGTCATTATGTAATAAAATTCAACTTGCTTTTGGGGTTTAGGAGAGAGTAACTTTATGAATAGTTGTCTATTACACGTGAAGTTTATACAGTGCTGTGATGGTCACTGCCTCTGGTTAAATACACTACTTCAGAATATTTTGTCCTGGTCAACCAAGGAGTAAACCAGAGACTATCACAACAAACATGTAGTGACAATGTCCTCAAGTGTGAGTCTCCCCTTATATTAAAGAAAATTTGTTCTCGCTAACAGTTGACATTACTTGAGATGGCGAAAGTGAGGACTGCAGATGCTGGAAATTAGAGTCAAGATTAGAGTGGTGCTGGAAATGCACAGCAGGTCAGGCAGCGTCTGAGGAGCAGGAAAATCGACGTTTCAGGCAGGAGCCCTTCATCAGGAATGAGGCTGGAAGTGTCAGGGGTGAAGAGATAAATGGGAGGGGGTGGGGCTGGGGAGAAGGTAGCTGGGAATGCAATAGATGGATGGAGGAAGGGGTAAAGGTCGGAGAGGAAGGTGCAGCGGATAGGTGGAAAGGAAGATTGACTGGTGGGACAGATTATGAGGACAGAGCTGAGCTGGAAGGTTGGAACTGGGGTAAGGTGGGGGAAGGGAAAATGAGGAAACTGATGAAGTCCACTTTGATGCCCTGGGGTTGAAGGGTTCCGAGGTGGAAGATGAGGCGTTCTTCTTCCGGGACGTTGGGTGGTGAGGGAGTGGCGGTGGAGGAGGCCCAGGACCTGCATGTCCTCGGCAGAGTGGGAGGGGGAGTTGAAATGTTCAGCCACGGGGCGGTGGGGTTGATTGATGCGGGTGTCCCGGAGATGTTCCCTAAAGTGTTCTGCGAGAAGATGGTCCTGCCAGCATAAAAATGGAATAAAATGCACTTGTAACACTTAGATTGGTGAATAAGAAGATAACAGTTATAACTGACAGCCATTGCTGAGTGGAATGGGTTTAGAAATACTGGATATTGTTTTGGATTCCACATCATGAAATCAATCAGATTTCAGTTCCAAACATTGATTTATTTCATTGAAAGAGAATAAACCTGATTATAACTATCTGAACTCTGTATAACAGCTCTTCAATTGCAATAGTGTTAGGGGTTTAGATGGAGAGCAATTTGTTAAGTGTGTACAAGACAATTTTCTGATTCAGTATGTAGATGTACCCACTAGAGGAGGTGCAAAACTCGACCTACTTTTGGGTAATAAGGCAGGGCAGGTGATTGATGTGTCAGTGGGGGAGCACTTTGGGGCCAGCGACCATAATTTTATTAGTTTTAAAATAGTGATGGAAAAGTATAGAATGGATCTAAAAGTTAAAATTCTAAATTGGAGGAAGGCCAATTTTGATGGTATTAGGCAAGAACTTTTGCAAGTTGATAGGGGGCAGGTGTTCACGGGTAAAGGGGCAGCTGGAAAATGGGAAGCCTTCAGAAATGAGACAACGAAAGCCCAGAGAAAGTATATTCCTGTTAGGGTGAAAGGAAAGGCTGGTAGGTATAGGGAATGCTGGATGACTGAAGAAATGTAGATTTTGGTTAAGACAAAGAAGGAAGCATATGTCAGATATAGAAAACAGAGATCGAGTGAATCCTTAGAAGAGTACAAAGGCAGTGGGAGGATACTTAAGAGGGAAATCAGGAGGGCAAAAAAGGGGACATGAGATAGCTTTGGCAAATAGAATTAAGGAGAATTCAAAGGGATTCCATAAATACATTAAGGACAAAAGGGTAACTAGGGAGAGAATAGGGCGTCTCAAAGATCAGCAAGGCGGCCTTTGTGTGTGATATCAGGAGATGGGGGACATACTAAACGAGTATTTTGCATCAGTGTTAACTGTGGAAAAGGACATGGAAGATATAGAATGTGGGGAAATAGATGGCGACATCTTGAAAAATGTCATTCTTACAGAGGAGGTGGTGCTGGATGTCTTGTAATGCATAAAGGTGGATAAATCCCCAAGACCTGATCAGGTGTACCCAAGAAGTCTGTGGGAAGCTAGGGAAGTGATTGCTGGGCCCCTTGCTGAGATATTTTGATCATTGATAGTCACGGGTGATAGCCAGAAGATTCGAGGTTGTCTAATGTGGTGCTAGTATTTTGGAAAGGTGGTAAGGAAAAGCCAAGGAACTATAGACCAGTGAGACTGACATTGGTGGTGGGCAAGTTATTGGAGGGAATCCTGAGGGGCAGGATTTCGATGCATTTGGAAAGGTAAAGACTGATTGGGGACAGTCAACATGGCTTTGTGAATTTTTTTTTGAAGAAGTAATAAAGAGGATTGATAAGGGCAGAGCAGTAGATATGATCTATATGGACTTCAGTAAGGCATTCAACAAGGTTCCCCATGGTAGACTGGTTAGCAAGGTTAGTTCTCATGGAATACAAGTAGTAGCCATTTGGACACAGAACTGGCTCAAAGGTAGAATACAGAGGGTGGTGGTAGAGGGTTGCCTTTCAGACTGGAGGCCTGTGACCAGTGGAGTGCCAAAAGGATCAGTACTGGGTCTATTGCTTTTCATCATTTATATCAATGATTTGCATGTGAACATAGGAGGTATAATTAGTAAGTTTGCAGATTACACCAAAATTGGAGGAAGTGGACAGCAAAGAAGGTTACCTCAGATTACAATGGGATCTTGATATGGGGAGCCAATGGGCTGAGGAGAGACATATGGAGTTTAATTTAGATAAATGCAAGGTGCTGCATTTTGTAAAAGCAAATCAGGGCAGGACTTATACTTAATGGTAAGGTGCAGGGGAGTGTTGCTGATCAAAGGGACCTTGGAGTGCAGGACAGCACAGTGGCTCAGGAGTTAGCACTGCTGCCTCATAGCGCCAGGGACTCGGGTTCGATTCCAGCTTTGGGCAACTGTCTGTGTAGAGTTTGCACATTCTCCCTGTGTCAGTGTGGGTTTCCTCCGGATGCTCAGATTTCCTCCCAAAGAGATGCAGGTTAGATGAATTGGCCATGCTAAATTGCCCATAGTATTCGGGATGTGTAGGTTAGGTGCATTAGTCAGGGGTAAATATGGGAATGGGTTACTCTTCAGAGAATCAGTGTGGACTTGTTGTGCCAAGTCTATTCAGGTTTTAGTTCCTTGAAAGTAGAGTCGCAGGTAGATAGGATAGTGAAGAAGGCATTTGGTATGCTTCCCTTTGTTGGTCAGAGGATTGAGTACAGGAGTTGGGAGGTCATGTTGTGGCTGTACAGGACACTGGTTAGGCCACATTTGGAATAATGTGTGCAATTCTGGTCTCCTTCCTATTGGAAGGATGTTGTGAAACTTGAAAGGGTTCAGAAAAGATTTACAAGGATGGTGCCAGACTTGAGCTACAGTGAAAGGCTGAATAGGCTTGGGCTGTTTTCCCTGGAGCGTCGAAGACTGAGGGGTGACCTCATAGAGGTTTATAAAATCATGAAGGGCATGGATAAGATAAATAGACAAGTTTTTTCCCTGGAGTGGGAGAGTTCAGAACTAGAGGGCATAGGTTTAGGGTGACAGGGGAAAGATATAAAAGAGACCTAAGGGGCAACATTTTCACACAGAGGGTGGTACGTGTATGGAATGAGCTGTTAGAGGAAGTGGTGGAGGCTGGTACAATTACAACATTTAAAAGGCATCTGGATGGGTACATGAATAGGAAAGGTTTAGAGGGACATGGTCCAAATGTTGGAAATGGGACTAGATTAATTTAGGATATCTGGTTGGCATAAATATGTTGGACTGAAGGGTCTATTTCTGTACTGTACATCTCCATGACTATTACTCTATAATTGCATTGAAGTGTCTAAAACCCCATACAGTGGCATACACTGCGATGTCTTTCACTGGTTTAGCTGTACCTACCTGCTGCTGTGCTCTGTGCAATGTGTTACGACATGGGGTAAACGGTAACCCCCCCCTCCCCCACCCCGCTCCCTGCTCCCCACTCACTTAAACCTGCAACACAAAAATGATTAAACCCGTGCTGTAATCCGTTAAAATTCAAGAGGCAAAGAACTATCCAAAAGTCACTATTTAAAGTAAAAATTAACAACTTTAAATTTTTTAAAGAGAATAATTAACTAACAACTATTTACAACTCATTTATCTAAACCTATCTTTTACCTTCCCCTCTACACTAATAGTCTGATAAAAACCCCGATTAGGATTTACAGAAAAATTCAAATTTCAAAACCAGCCAGCTGTCAAATCTTCTCATGGTATCTTCCTCTCTAGTTTTGTTCTCCAAGTTGGTGCAGATCTGTTTTCCTGTGCAAACTCCTTCTCCAGACAGTTACCTCTCAGAAAGTTCTTACTTGCAGCCTACATCTGTTGGTGTTTTGGCAGTTCTCCCCCAATTGTCCAATTTTTCTCCGGTCTTGTACCCCAAAGCATCAGATTGTTTCATTGGTTTTAATATTGTCAAAATACCAACTTCAAACTTGATTGGAGTTTAGTATCCCGGGGCATAATTTAAACTGATTGGCTGAACTTGAATTTGTTTTTTGACTCCTAGCAACCCAGGTACTGCTAGCTGCTGGACCAAATGTTACATTGTAAATTCTCCAGTACTCTGTGTGCTTGCTAAGTCTTTCAACTCTCTTAAAAGATACAGTACCCCTTACACCTTTATAACAAATAGAAGTGGTACAAAGGAAAACCAGATAAAAGTAATGAGGCAAGACATTCCCTGTTGGACTCTGAACCCGCTGTCAGGCTCAAGGAGGGGGTGGGGCTTGGGTCTGAAGGCCCCACCTTATGAGAAACAATGATTTTTTTTCTGCAGTGGTTCACTAATAGCCAGAAGGCAGAGTTGTTCTGTATTTAAGGGTGATAGGCTCTAAAATTTATAAATTAGGGGCAGGAGCAGGCCATTCATCCCCTCTATCCTGCTCTGCTATTTGATAAGATCATGACCAATCAGATTGTGATCCCATTACCCTTAAATCTCTGACTTCCTTGCCAGTCAAATAATCAATCTAACTCACAGCCTGACTGAATCTATCCCCCCTAACTCTCTGGGAAGAGAATGCCACAGACTAGTAATCTCTCCAAATTTCCATCTTAATCTGAAGACCCCTAATTTTTAATTTGCGATCTCCAGTTCTAGTTTCTCCCACAAGGGGAAATGTTGTTTCAACATCCACCCTGTCAAATCCCCTTGGCATGGTATCTATTTGAGTAAAAGAGCACCTCATTCTTCTCAACTCGGATGTACACAGCCTAGGCTGCAACCTATCCTCAGAAAACAAACCCCTTCACCCAAGGAATCAAGTGAACTGTCTTGGCAGAGCTTCTAATACAATGATGTCCTTTTTTAAATAAGACCAGCAAAACTGTAAACACTTCCAGGTGTAGTCTCACCAGTGCCCTGTACAACTGTACTTCTATATTCAATCCCACTGCAATAAATGACAACATCCAATTTGTCCTCTTAATGAATTGCTGTACATTCATAATAACAAGTTGTGATTCATTTACTTAGGACAGTCCGAACCCTCTGTACGTCAGACTACTGAAACAATATGCTGCTTTTTTTATTCTTCCTGGAAAAGCGAGCAAGTTACAAGGTGGCTGAGAGGTTAAGGCGATGGACTGCTAATCCATTGTGCTCTGCATGCGTGGGTTCGAATCCAACATTATGTAGGAAGTCCTGTTGTTGCTAGCTTTCTGCAGCTCTATCAGGTCAGTAACCCTCTGTGGTGTTGTGGTTATCATGTTCACGTCGTAAATGAAGAGTGCCCAGTTCAATATCGGGCAAAAACAGTGCTGCTCCCTCATTACCTGAACAAGGTGTTTTGTTTCCACTTTGGATGTGGGCTTATGGCGCAATGGTAGAATGTCTGACTCCAACTCAGAAGGTCACATGTTCAAATCAGATCAGGCTCATGGAGCTGTGCGAAAGCTGACCTTGCTGGGTTTAAGCGTTTCTGTAGTGTAATGGTTATCATGTTCACCTCACACGAGAAAGGTTCTTGATTCGATACCAGGCTGAAACAGAGCGGCACCTCATTGGCCAGTGTCCCTGGCGCAATTGGTCAATGTGTTAAGCTGTTAACTAGAAGATCAATGGTTCAAGACCACCCAGAAACAGACAATTTGCTGTTATCACTAGCCTGTTTAAAAAATTGGTGGCTCAGTGGTTAGCACTGCTGCCTTACAGCACCAGAGATCATAGTTTTATTTCAGCCTCAGACGACTGTCTGTGTGGAAATTGCACATTCTCCCCATGTCCCAAAGTCCAGAATTGTGCAGGTTAGGTGAATTGGCCATGCTAAACTGCTCATAGTATTCAGGGAGGTGTAGATTAGGGTGAATTGTCCATGCTAAACTGCCCATAGTGTTCAGGGAGGTGTAGGTTAGGGCGAATTGGCCATGCTAAACTGTCCCATAGTGTTCAGAGATGTGCGGGTTAGGGTGAATTGGCCATGCTAAATTGCCCATAGTGTTCAGCGATGTGCAGGTTAGGGTGAATTGGCCATGCTAAACTGCCCATAATGTTCAGGGATGTGCAGGTTAGGTGAATTGGCCATGCTAAACTGCCCATAGTGTTCAGGGAGGTGTATGTTAGGGTGAATGAGCCATGCTAAACTGCCCATAGTGTTCAGGGATGTGCAGGTTGGGATGAATTGGCCATGCTAAACTGTCCCAAAGTGTCCAGGGATGTGCGAGTTAGGGTGAAATGGCCATGCTAAACTGCCCAGAATGTACATGGATGTGCAGGTTAGGTGAATTGGCCATGCTAAACTGCCCATAGTATTCAGGGAGGTGTAGTTTAGGGTGAATTGGCCATGCTAAACTGCCCATAGTGTTCAGGGAGGTGCAGGTTAAGGTGAATTGGCCATGCTAAATTGCCCATAGTGTTCAGGGGTGTGCAGCTTAAGGTGAATTGGCCATGCTAAACTGCCCATAGTGTTCAGGGAGGTGTAGGTTGGGATGAATTGGCCATGCTAAACTGTCCCAAAGTGTCCAGGGATGTGCGAGTTAGGGTGAAATGGCCATGCTAAACTGCCCAGAATGTACAGGGATGTGCAGGTTAGGTGAATTGGCCATGCTAAACTGCCCATAGTATTCAGGGAGGTGTAGTTTAGGGTGAATTGGCCATGCTAAATTGCCCATAGTATTCAGGGAGGTGCAGGTTAAGGTGAATTGGCCATGCTAAATTGCCCATAGTGTTCAGGGATGTGTAGGTTAGGGTGAATTGGCCATGCTAAATTGCCCATAGTATTCAGGGAGGTGCAGGTTAAGGTGAATTGGCCATGCTAAATTGCCCATAGTGTTCAGGGATGTGTAGGTTAGGGTGAATTTGCCATGCTAAATTGCCCATAGTGTTCAGGGAGGTGCAGGTTAGTGTGAATTGGCCATGCTAAGTTGCCAATAGTGTTCAGGGAGGTGTAGGTTAGGGTGAATTAGCCATGCTAAAATGCCCCATAGTGTTCAGGGATGTGCAGGTTAGAGTGAATTGGCCATGCTAAATTGCCCATGGTGTTCAGGGAGGTGTAGGTTGGTGTGAATTGGCCATGCTAAACGGCCCCATAGTGTTCAGGGAGGTGTCGGTTAGAGTGAATTGGCCATGCTAAATTGCCCATAGTGTTCAGGGAGGTGCAGGTTAAGATGAATTGGCCATGCTAAATTGCCCATAGTGTTCAGGGAGGTGCAGCTTAAGGTGAATTGGCCATGCTAAACTGCCCATAGTGTTCAGGGAGGTGCAGCTTAAGGTGAATTGGCCATGCTAAACTGCCCATAGTGTACAGGCACGTAGGTTAAGGTGAATTGGCCATATTAAACTGCCCATAGTGTTCAGGGAGGTGTAGGTTTGGGTGAATTGGCCAAACTAAATTGCCCATAGTGTTCAAGGGTGTGTAGGTTAGGGTGAATTGGCCTGCTAAAAGCCCATAGTGTTCAGGGAGGTGTAGGTTAGGTGAATTGGCCATGCTAAATTACCCATAGTGTTCAGGGAGGTATAAGTTAGTGTGAATTGGCCATGCGAAGTTGCCATAGTGTTCAGGGAGGTGTAGTTTAGGGTGAATTGGCCATGCTTAACTGCCCCACTCTGTTCAGGGATGTGCAGGTTAGGGTGAATTTGCCATGCTAAATTGCCCATAGTGTTCAGGGAGGTGTAGGTTAGTGTGAATTGGCCATGCTAAGTTGCCAATAGTGTTCAGGGAGGTGTAGGTTAGGTGAATTAGCCATGCTAATTTGCCCATAGCGTTCAGGGATGTACAGATTAGGGTGAATTGGCCATGCTAAACTGCCAATAGTGTTCAGGGAGGTGTAGGTTAGGGTGAATTGGCCATGCTAAACTGCCCATAATGTTCAGGGAGGTGTAGGTTAGGGTGAATTGGCCATGCTAAACTGCCCATAATGTTCAGGGAGGTGTAGGTTAGGGTGAATTGGCCATGCTAAACTGCCCATAGTGTTCAGGGAGGTGTAGGTTAGGGTGAATTGGCCATGCTAAACTGCCCATAGTGTTCAGAGATGTGCAGGTTAGGGTGAATTGGCCATGCTAAACTGCCCATAGTGTACAGGCACGTAGGTTAAGGTGAATTGGCCATATTAAACTGCCCATAGTGTTCAGGGAGGTGTAGGTTTGGGTGAATTAGCCATGCTAAACTGTCCCATAGTGTTCAGCGAGGTGTAGATTAGGGTGATTTGGCTATGCTAAACTGACCATAGTGTTCAGGGATGTGCAGGTTAGGGTGAATTGGCCA
Organism: Chiloscyllium plagiosum; assembly: GCF_037043375.1. Lineage (NCBI taxonomy): Eukaryota > Metazoa > Chordata > Chondrichthyes > Orectolobiformes > Hemiscylliidae > Chiloscyllium > Chiloscyllium plagiosum. Next base: position 47,404,128 of record NW_028270162.1, on the reverse strand, counting down.
TGCTAAACTGCCCATAATGTTCAGGGATGTGCAGGTTAGGTGAATTGGCCATGTTAAACTGCCCATAGTATTCAGGGAGGTGTAGGTTTGGGTGAATTAGTGCTCAGGGATGTGTAGGTTAGGGTGAATTGGCCTGCTAAAAGCTCATAGTGTTCAGGGAGGTGTAGGTTAGGTGAATTGGCCATGCTAAATTGCCCATAGTGTTCAGGGAGGTATAGGTTAGTGTGAATTGGCCATGTGAAGTTGCCATAGTGTTCAGGCACGTGTAGGTTAGGGTGAATTGGCCATGCTAAACTGTCCCATAGTGTTCAAGGATCTGCAGGTTAGGGTGAATTGGCCATGCTAAACTGCCCAGACTGTTCAGGGATGTGCAGGTTAGGTGAATTGGCCATGCTAAACTGCCCATAGTGTTCAGGAAGGTGTAGTTTAGGGTGGATTGGCCATGCTAAAATGCCCCATAGTGTTCAGGGATGTGCAGGTTAGGGTGAATTGGCCATGCTAAACTGCTCATAGTGTTCAGGGAGGTGTAGTTTAGGGTGGATTGGCCATGCTAAACTGCCCATAGTGTTCAGGGAGGTGTAGTTTAGGGTGGATTGGCCATGCTAAAATGCCCCATAGTGTTCAGGGAGGTGCAGGTTAGGGTGAATTGGCCATGCTAAACTGCTCATAGTGTTCAGGGAGGTGTAGTTTAGGGTGGATTGGCCATGCTAAACTGCCTATAGTGTTCAGGGAGGTGTAGTTTAGGGTGGATTGGCCATGCTAAAATGCCCCATAGTGTTCAGGGATGTGCAGGTTAGGTGAATTGGCCATACTAAACTGCTCATAGTGTCCAGGGATGTGCAGGTTAGGGTGGATTGGCCATGCTAAACTGCTCATAGTGTTCAGGGATGTGCAGGTTAGGGTGAATTGGCCATGCTAAACTGCCCATAGTGTTCAGGGATGTGCAAGTTAGGGTGAATTGGCCATGCTAAACTGCCCATAGTGTTCAGGGAAGTGTAGGTTAGGGTGAATTGGCCATGCTAAACTGCCCATAGTGTTCAGGGATGTGCAAGTTAGGGTGAATTGGCCATGCTAAACTGCCCATAGTGTTCAGGGATGTGCAGGTTAGGGTGGATTGGCCATGCTAAACTGCCCATAGTGTTCAGGGATGTGCAAGTTAGGGTGAATTGGCCATGCTAAACTGCCTATAGTGTTCAGGGATGTGCAGGTTAGGGTGAATTGGCCATGCTAAACTGCCCATAGTGTTCAGGGATGTGCAAGTTAGGGTGAATTGGCCATGCTAAACTGCCCATAGTGTTCAGGGAGGTGTAGTTTAGGGTGGATTGGCCATGCTAAACTGCCTATAGTGTTCAGGGATGTGCAGGTTAGGGTGAATTGGCCATGCTAAACTGCCCATAGTGTTCAGGGATGTGCAAGTTAGGGTGAATTGGCCATGCTAAACTGCCCATAGTGTTCAGGGATGTGCAGGTTAGGGTGAATTGGCCATGCTAAACTGCCCATAGTGTTCAGGGATGTGCAAGTTAGGGTGAATTGGCCATGCTAAACTGCCCATAGTGTTCAGGGAGGTGTAGCTTAGGTGTGTTCGTCAGGGTAAATGCAATAGGGTAGGGGAAAGGGTCTGGGTGGGCTACTCTTCGGAGGGTTGCTGTGGACCTGTTGGGCCATATGGCCTTTTTCCACACAGTAGGGAATTCTACATTTTCCCACATTAAACTCCATCTGACAAATTTCTGCCTATGCACTTACTCCATCCTTATCTCATTTGCAGACTCTTTATGCCGTCTTCACAACTTCCCTTCTGACCTACCTTTGCATCATCAGCCAGTTTAGCTCCCACACTTTGGTTCTGTCTGCCGGATCATTGATATAGATGGTACATAGTTTAGGTCCCAGCACTGATTCCTGTCGCCCTTCACTTATTACATCTTGTCAGACTGAAAGTGACCCCTTTATCCCTCACATTTGCTTAATGTTAGCTAATCATCCTCTCTTCATCCAGATAGGTTACCCCCGACATTGTAAACTCTTGAACAGTAACCTTTGATGTTGCACCCTATCAAATGCCTTCAGCCCAAGCCTTCCAGATTAAAAGCAGCAGGAATTTGATATATGGCAGTAACTCAATTGGATAAAATCTTAATTAAACAATTGACTGGAGAATGAGGCTCCACACGTATCCCAATCTCAATGATGAAGGAGTCCAGTGCATTAATGCCAAGGACCATATATATTTATGTTCATCTTTAGCCAGAAGCACTGATCTCAAGTTTAATATCACTGGTGCCAGCCTCCAGCCAATCGATTCATTCCATGTGATGTCAAGAAATGTCAGAAGGCACTGGATATGATAAGGTCTATCATCCCTGACAACATTCCATCAACAGTACTTCTGCTCCAGAACTTGCCACTCCCTTAACAAAGCCGTTCCAGTGCAGTTGCAACACTGGCATCTGCCAGGCACTGGAGATAGATCGGTGCTGGAAAAGCACAGCAGTTCAAGCAGCATCCGAGGAGCAGTAAAATCGACGTTTCGGGCAAAAGCCCTTAATCAGGAATACAGGCAGAGTGCCTGAAGGGTGGAGAGATAAATGAGAGGAGGGTGGGGGTGGGGAGAAAGTAGGATAGAGTACAGTAGGTGAGTGGGGGGTGGGGATGAAGGTGATAGGTCAGAGAGGAGGGTGGAGTGGATAGGTGGAAAAGAAGATAGGCCGGTAGGACAGGTCATGGGGACCTATCACCTTCATCCCCACCCCCACTCACCTATTGTACTCTATCCTACTTTCTCCCCACCCCCACCCTCCTCTCATTTATCTCTCCACCCTTCAGGCACTCTGCCTGTATCCCTGATGAAGGGTTTTTGCCCGAAACGTCGACTTTACTGCTCCTCGGATGCTGCCTGAATTGCTGTGCTTTTGCAGCACCACTCTATCTCCAGAATCTGGTTTCCAGCATCTGCAGTCATTGTTTTTGCCCGTTTTTATCTACCAGGTACTGGGCAATTTTCCACACTGTCAGGTAGATGCCAGTGATGTAACTATACTGGAATGGCTTTGTTAAGGGAGTGGCAAGTTCTGGAGTCCAAGTACTATTGCTGAAGTGTTGTCCGGGATGATAGACCTTATCATATTCAGCGCATCCCGTTTCTTCACTGTCGCTGGGTCAAAACCCTGGAACTTTCTCCCTAAGGGCACTGTGGGTCTATCTACAGCACATCAACAGCAGTGGTTCAAGAAGGCAGCACACCACCACCTTCTCAAGGGGCAACTAAGGACGGGCAGGAAATGTTGGCCCAGCCAGTGATGCCCACGTCCCAAGAGTAAATTAAAAAAAAGAAATTGTGTCTTGTAGGCTTTGGGGAGATGAAGTTAAAAATCACACAACACCAGGTTATAGTACAACGGGTTTTTTTGGAAGCACTAGCTTTTGGACCACTGCTCCTTCATCAAATGGTCGTGGAGTGTAAGATCATAGAACACAGAATTTATCACAAAAATTTACAGTGCGATGTAACTGAAATTATATATTGAAAAAGACCTGGATTGTTTGTTAAGTCCCTCATCTTTTAGAATGGGCATGTTGGTTTCAGTTCTTTGATATGTAAATTCCAGAACTTTCTTAAAGTTACACTCTCAAGTGAACTTTAAAAATAGGTGCCATGTCAGCCCAGATAATGCATCAAAGGTGTGAGGTGCCCTGTGGGAGGCTGTCTGTGCCCCAATGTTCAGACTGATTCTAATCTATAAAAGGGATGTACAGAATCTTACGTGGATTCATGCAGTTTTTGAGCAAAATAACATGTAATTCTGCAACTACAAATTCACCCCACAAACCTAAATGTGTGTGTATGCATGAGAATGTGTGTGTGCGGGGGTGGAAGGGGGGTATGACTGTCTGTGAGAGAGTGTGTGTATGTTCACAGCAGAGAGCGGTGCGAGCTGGGCGGAAGAGAAGTTGGAGCGCAGAGCTAGTCGGGAAGGTAAGTGATTGATATTTAAGAACTTACCTCGACGCCAACGGTCTTTTCACAGCAGAGAGCGGCGCGAGCTAGGCGGAAGTGAAGTTGGAGCGCAGAGCTAGTCAGGAAGGTAAGTGATTGATATTTGAGTGGGTGTGTTCTAGACTCCCATCTTCCTCCTCTAACCTAACTTTAAAGTCCACAGGTAAGCCACTCAGTGTTCTTGTTTTGGAGACGAGGTGTAGAGTAATGGCAGCGCAGGCAGTGGAATGTTCCTCCTGCAGGATGTTTGAGGTAGGGGTGACCACCGATACTCCTGCCAACTTCATCTGCAGGAAATGCAGTCAGATCCTGCTCCTCACAGAACGAGTTAGGGAACTGGAACTGGAGTTGGATGAACTGAGGATTATTCGTGAGGCTGAGAGGGTAATAGATAGAAGCTACAGGGACATAGTTACGCCAGAGAACAGAGGTAGCTGTTAGAGGTGGGAAGGGGAGGAAGCAGGCAGTGCAGGGATCCCCTGTGGTCGTTCCCCTCAACAATAAGTATACCGCTTTGGATACTGTTGGGGGGGAACGGCCTAGCAGGGGTAAGCTGCAGTGACCGGGTCTCTGGCACGAGGTCCGGCTCTGAGGCTCAGAAGGGAAAGGGGGAGAGGAGGAGAGCGCTAGTTATAGGAGACTCTTTAGTTAGAGGGACGGACAGGCGGTTCTGTGGACATGGGCGAGACTCTCGGATGGTTTGTTGCCTCCCGGGTGCCAGGGTCCGAGACGTCTCGGACCGTGTCTTCAGAATCCTTAAGGGGGAGGGTGTGCAGCCAGAAGTCGTGGTGCATGTTGGCACCAACGACATAGGTAGGAAGAGGGGTGGGGAGGTCATTCAGGAGCTCAGGGAGTTAGGCTGGAAGCTAAAAGCTAGGACGGACAGAGTTGCCATCTCTGGGTTGTTGCCGGTGCCACGTGACAGTGAGGCAAGGAATAGGGAGAGAGTGCAGTTGAACACGTGGCTGCAAGGATGGTGTAGGAGGGAGGGCTTCAGGTATTTTGGACAATTGGACTGCATTCTGGGGAAGGTGGGACCTGTACAAGCAGGACGGGTTGCACCTGAACCAGAAGGGCACCAATATTCTGGGGGGTAGGTTTGCTAGCACTCTTCGGGGGGGTTTAAACTAATTTGGCAGGGGGATGGGATCCGGACTTGTAGTCCAGCAAGTAGGCTAGCTGTTTGTCAGGATGTCCAAAAATGTAGGGAAGCTGTGGAGAAGGTAGCACTGAAAGGGAGTACTTGTGGACACAGAGATGGGTTCAAGTGTGTATACTTCAATGCAAGGAGTATCAGAAATAGGTGGGTGAACTTAAGGCGTGGATCGGTACCTGGGACTACGATATTGTGGCCATCACGGAAATGTGGATAGAAGAGGGACAGGAATGGTTGTTGGAGGTTCCTGGTTACAGATGTTTCAGTAAGATTAGGGAGGGTGGTAAAAAAGGAGGGGGGGTGGCATTGCTAATTAGAAATGGTATAACGGCTGCAGAAAGGCAGTTCAAGGGGGATCTGCCTTTGGAGGTAGTATGGGCTGAAGTCAGAAATAGGAAAGGTGCAATCACCTTGTTGGGTGTTTACTATAGCCCCCCAATAGCAGCAGAGATGTGGAGAAACAGATTGGGAAACAGATTTTGGAAAGGTGCAGTAGTCATGGGTGATTTCAACTTCCCAAACATTGATTGGAAGCTCTTTAGATCAAGTAGATTGGATGGGGGTGTGTTTGTGCAGTGTTTCCAGGAAGCTTTTCTAACTCAGTATGTAGATTGCCCGACCAGTGGGGAGGCCATATTGGATTTGGTACTTGGTAACGAACCGGGACAAGTGATGGGCTTGTTAGTGGGTGAAATTTTGGTGATGGTGACCACAATTCTGTGACTTTCACCTTGGTTATGGAGAGAGATAGGTGCGTGCAACAGGGTAGGTTTTACAACTGGGGGAAGGGTAAATACGATGCTGTAAGACAGGATCTGAGGAGCATAAGTTGGGAGCATAGGCTGTCAGGGAAGGATGTCATGAAAATGTGGAACTTTTTCAAGGAACAGATACGATGTGTCCTTGATATGTATGTACTTGTCAGGCAGGAAAGAGATGGTCGTGTGAGGGAACCTTGGTTGACGAGGGAGGTTGAATGTCTTTTAAAGAGGAAGAAGGGGGCTTACATAAGGTTGAGGAAACAAGGTTCAGACAGAGCATTGGAGGGATACAGGATTGCCAGAAGGGAGCTGAAGAAAGGGATTAGGAGAGCTAAGAGAGGGCATGAAAAATCTTTGGCGGATAGGATCAAGGATAACCCCAAGGCATTTTATGAGTATGTGAGAAACCCGAGAATGACGCGAATGAGGGTAGGTCCGATCAAGGACAGTAGTGGGAGACTGTGTATTGAGTCGGAAGAGATAGGAGAGGTCTTGAATGAGTACTTTTCTTCAGTATTTACAAACGAGAGGGACCGTATTGTTGAAGAGGAGAGTGTGAAACGGACTGGTAAGCTAGAGGAGATACTTGTTAGGAAGGAAGATGTGTTGGACATTTTGAATAACTTGAGGATAGACAAGTCCCCCTGGCCTGACGGGATATATCCTAGGATTATGTGGGAAGCAAGAGAGGAAATTGCAGAGCAATTATCTTTTCGTCTTCACTGTCAACAGGGGTGGTACCAGGGGACTGGAGAGTGGTGAATGTTGTGCCCCTGTTCAAAAAAGAGAATAGGGATAACCCCGGGAATTATAGGCCAGTTAGTCTTACTTCGGTGGTAGGCAAAGTAATGGAAAGGGTACTGAGGGATAGGATTTATGAATATCTGGAAAGACACTGCTTGATTAGGGACAGCCAGCACGGATTTGTGAAGGGTAGGTCTTGTCTTACAAGTCTTATTGAATTCTTTGAGGAGGTGACCAAGCATATGGATGAGGGTAGAGCAGTGGATGTAGTATACATGGATTTTAGTAAGGCATTTGATAAGGTTCCCCATGGTAGGCTTATGCGGAAAGTCAGGAGGCATGGGATAGAGGGAAATTTGGCCAGTTGGATAGAAAACTGGCTAACCGGTCGAAGTCAGAGAGTGGTGGTAGATGGTAAATATTCAGCCTGGAGCCCAGTTACAAGTGGAGTTCCGCAGGAATCAGTTCTGGGTCCTCTGCTGTTTGTAATTTTATTAATGACTTGGAAGAGGGAGTCGAAGGGTGGGTCAGTAAATTTGCAGATGATACGAAGATTGGTGGAGTTGTGGATAGTGAGGAGGGCTGTTGTCGGCTGCAAAGGGACTTAGATATGATGCAGAGCTGGGCTGAGGAGTGGCAGATGGAGTTCAACCCTGCCAAGTGTGAGGTTGTCCATTTTGGAAGGACAAATAAGAATGTGGAATACAGGGTTAACGGTAGGGTTCTTAGTAAGGTAGAGGAGCAGAGGGATCTTGGGGTCTATGTTCATAGATCTTTGAAAGTTGCCACTCAGGTGGATAGAGCTTGTAAGAAGGCCTATGGTGTATTAGCGTTCATTAGCAGAGGGATTGAATTCAAGAGTCGTGAGGTGATGTTACAGCTGTATAGGACCTTGGTAAGGCCACATTTGGAGTACTGTGTGCAGTTCTGGTCGCCTCACTTTAGGAAAGATGTGGAAGCTTTGGAGAGGGTGCAGAGGAGATTTACCAGGATGTTGCCTGGAATGGAGAATAGGTCGTACGAGGATAGGTTGAGAGTGCTAGGCCTTTTCTCATTGGAACGGAGAAGGATGAGGGGTGACTTGATAGAGGTTTATAAGATGATCAGAGGAATAGATAGAGTAGACAGTCAGAGACTTTTTCCCCGGGTACAACAGAGTGTTACAAGAGGACATAAATTTAAGGTGAAGGGTGGAAGGTATAGGGGAGATGTCAGGGGTAGGTTCTTTACCCAGAGAGTGGTGGGGGCATGGAATGCGCTGCCTGTGGGAGTGGCAGAGTCAGAATCATTGGCGAACTTTAAGTGGCAATTGGATAGGTACATGGATGGGTGCTTAAGCTAGGACAAATGTTCGGCACAACATCGTGGGCCGAAGGGCCTGTTCTGTGCTGTATTGTTCTATGTTCTATGTGTATGTGGGGGAGTGTGAGTGTAAAGGGATATAAGTCTGTGAGAGGTTGCATGTGTGAGTGTGGGAGTGTATGAGAGAGAGCTTGTGTATGAGAGAGGGTCTGTGTGTGTGTGTGTGTGTATGTACACTCAGTGGGTATGAGTGCCTGTAAGAAGGTGTATGTATGTGTATGTGAGTGTAAAGGGGGTATAAGCCTGTGAGAGGGTGCGTGTGGGAGTGTATGTGAGAGAGCTTGTGTATGAGAGAGGGTCTGCAGGAGTGTATGGGGAGATGAGTTACTCACTGCAGTAAGGCAAAGGCATGTAACAAAGACAGGGGTAGAACTGGACAAGAGGGTTCAGCATGGAGAGAATAAACAGCCTGGAACTGAACTAACAAGCAGAAGTTACAATACCTATGAGCTTTGTGCAAATTGGCATTGGACTGAGCTCTGGAGGAGGTTTTTCATGGAGAATCTTTGGAATTCTCTTGCCCAGAGGGTTGTGGAAACCCAGTCATTAAGTATGTTCAAAACTGAGATTGACACATGTCTAGATATTAGTGATTTGGAGATTGTGTGAAAAAGACATTGCGGAAGGTGGTTAGCTGTGATCTAGCATGACGGAGCAGTCAGTTCAAAGGGCTGAATGGCCTACACCTGCTCCTATGTTTCTCTGTTTCCAATAAAAAGGATGCATCACAATGGAGAGAGCTTGCATTAGAATGGTGCGTGCTACTGCACTGGGAAAGGTTGGAATCACACTGAAACATTTCTTTCTGCTATTTGTCACAGTCACAGGGTAGGGACATTAGTCAACAACAATAAAGTCAGCGAGATGAGAGGTTTATATTGAACCAATATCTTTGCAGGTACACATTTCTGTTCATCAATAAAGTTCAATTTAGACACATGAAGATACAGCTTTTGTAATTAAGGGAAAAAAATGTTCATTTATATAACACCTTTCATGACTTTCAACAACCACAAAGTACTTCACAGCCAATTAAATAATTTTGAGTCAATTGTTGTAGTGTTTGAAGTAAGTGCGATCACTGTCCACATAAACTTTTTCTGGAATGTTACTTATTGGATAAATATTGGTCAAGACAATTCCCCTATCCTTTATCAAATAATTACATGAAATATTTTTCCATCCATCTGAAGAGGGACGACAGAGCCTTGTTTTAATAGCGCATCCAAACGACAGCACCTCTGACAGTGTGGCTCTCCCTCAGTACCTTATCAGCATGGATTACGTCCTGAAGTCAGTGCAGAGTGATTTGAGCTCACAACATCTGACTGAGAGGTGAGACCACCAACACTAAGCCAAAGCTGTGACCGAAAGAAAGGACAATGGATTCTTTGTAGATGGCCTAAGACAGCAAGTTGAGGAAGAGCTAGGAGGCTAGGTGAGATTTTGAGGATCATGTCCAGCATTTTCAGGTGACATCAAACACAGGGGATGGCCATAGGACATGGGGTGGGAACTCAGAAAGACGTAAGAGGCAATAAGGAGAGGGACAGAACCCCATAGCTGGAGGTTGCAAGGGGTTGGAAGGATCTAAGAGTGAACTCCATGTTGATGTGTGATAACATCTACACTGAAGAATTAATGAGTAATAATTACTGCAAATTCATAGACTATTACAATCAGTTGATTATTACAAAGACATTTAATGTATTTTGTTTTATAATCAATATTTTGTATACATAAGAATATAAAGGCTATAAATCCAATGCAGTGCTCTTATTGTGGATAGTGCTGTAAATGACCAAAGTTTGACTCGTGTATCAATGCTGAGTGGAAATAAGCCGATCATGAAGATGTCAAATCTTTGCAAACCTCCCAGCAGTAGCAGACCACTTAGTATTCTGAGCTGTCTGCATGTAACACTCTCCCTTGACAGCTGTAATATATAGTGATGAATGCTAAGGAAATAAATTGCAGAGCATTGTCACATCGAATTGAGTAGGTGGGAAATGAAGCTACACCAATCAGTGTAAGTGTGCCTTTATGAAGGACCAGCTTGCTCTCGGTTCATTGTATTGCATTCTCATCCAGCTGCCCACTATGTGATCAAAGCTCAGGTCTGACTTTTTGACTCAAAGCTACCTGTGCTGCATTTGGTGAATGTTGGCAGGTTCTTGACATGAGTTATAGAAGAATAGTTAAAAAAGAAGGCTCACAAGAAACATCGTTGGAAAGATTGACAAATGTTTTGCTGCATTCTGGTGAAGTATTCTAACTCAGGAGTGTAACAGGGAAGACATCAAACATTGTCCTTTGTTTCCACTGACCACTCGGGATGTTACTGACAGGAACTAAATGAAGAATTGTTATCGTGAGAGGCAATAGTGAAGAAGATAAAATAAACTTTGATAATAATAGTCATTTGATTATGTGGACATCAAATAATCCTGAAGACTAAAAGTTGTCCTTTGCTCATGCCTTATCCCTTTCTTAAAAGTATGAGGAGATATGATTTTATAAAATCAATGAATATTTTTCCATTCCAAAAGCCCATTATTATTTCCTGACCCGTAGGCTTCAAAAAGTTTTTGCAATCAACTCAGACTGAGCTCCGATTTCCACATCCTCACCATCACTAAGAACTTTTACTTCCAGCTGTAAAAATTGCCCTTCTCCATTATCAACTTGTCCCCACACATTGATTTTTTATTTTGTATTCCTTCATGTGATTTGGGAGTATTTGGCAGTGTATTTATAACCCTGTCTAGTGAGACATTGTGTGGCTTATGTACTCCCACAGCTCTGTAAAGGAGCATTGTTCACCATGCAGATCCAATAACGATGTAAGAATGTCAATATTTTAAAAAAATTCATTGGACAGCATTTATTGCCCAACCCTAATTGCCCAGAGGGCAGTTAAGAGTTAACCATATTTGCTGTGGGTCTGGAGTTCCATGTAGGCCAGACTAGGTCAGGATGGCAGTTTCCTTCCCTAAATGGCATTAGTGAGCCAGATAGGTTTTTCCAACAATTGACAATGCTTTACATGGTCATCATTAGATTCTTATTTCCAGATTATTATTGAATTCAAATTCCACCATCTTGCCATGGCAGCATTCAAACCCAGATCCCCAAAACATTACCCACTTTTCTGGATTAATAGCCGGGAGAGATAATGTCACTAGGCCACCTCCCCTACTTTCCAACTTGCGGACATTGAATTTGTCATTCATTTGCTCCCCTTGTTCCTCCTGTTGGTCAAGGTCACAGGTTTGGAAGGTACTATTCAAAGCAGCGAGGTTAGGTGAATTGGCCATGCTAAATTGCCCGTAGTGTTAGGTGAAGGGGTAAATGTAGGGGAATGGGACTGAGTGGGTTGCTCTTCGGAGAGTTGGTGAGGACTTGTTGGGCCTAAGGGCCTGTTTCCACACTGTAAGTAATCTAATCTAATCTATGGGAATGCATCTTTGGTATGGTACTCTTTGCAGCTTTGGTGCACTTATGGTGCAGGAATTGAATGTTAATGTGGTACATTAGTCTTCAAATAAGCAAACTACTTTGTTCTGGAGGGTGTCTGGAGGTGTTTTGGACAAGCTACTTGGGTAATGGTGAAGCTGCATTTATTTATATTCACATACTATATTCAATTACAATTCTTCCTTGGCGATAGTGGACAGGCTTTGGAGAGGCAAGGGCTACATTACTTGCAATAGATTTCTCAACCTCTGGCCTACTTTTGTTGGCACAGAATTTATGTGGCTAGTCTGATTAAGTTTCAGTGGAGAGTGATTGAGTTCTGTCTTGTTAGAGATGATCATTTTCTGGCACTTGTGTGTTCTGAATGTTACTTGGAGAAAGTGAGGACTGCAGATGCTGGAGATCAGAGCTTAAAAATATGTTGCTGGAAAAGCGCAGCAGGTCAGGAAGCATCAAAGGAACAGGAGAATCGACGTTTTGGGCATAAGCTCTTCTTCAGGAATGAGGAAGAAGGGCTTATGCCCGAAACGTCGATTCTCCTGTTCTTTTGATGCTGCCTGACCTGCTGCGCTTTTCCAGCAGCACATTTTTAAACTCTGCTTCTGAATGTTACTTGCCAAGTTGTCCAGATCTTTCTGCATTTGAACATGGACTGCTTCAGTACCAAAAGAGTTGTGAATGGTGCTGAACATTGTACAACCATCAGTGAACATGCCCAGTTCTGACCTTACGATAGAGGGAAGGTGATTGATAAAGCAGTTCAAGATGGTTGGGCCAAGGACATAAGACCATAAGACATGACCCTGAGGAACTCTGGGTTCTTGTGGTGCAGTGGCAAGGTCCCTACTTCTAGACTAGGAAGCTCAGGTTCAAGTTCCACATCCTCTGGAGGTGTACGATAATATCACTGAACATGTTAGTTAGAAAATAACTACCCCGAGGGACGCCTGACGTTCAACAACTTTAGTCATCCTATTCTCCAACAGTTTTCACCCTGTTCCCACTGATTTAATTTTTGTTAAAGCTTTTGGATGTCACACGCAGTCAAGTGCATCTTTGATATCGACAACAGTCACCTGCAGACTTAAACTTCTCCCCCCACTTTAGCACCAAGGCTGTAATGAGGTCTAGTGTTACGTGCACCTGATTCAACTCAAACCAAACATAACTGAGCTTGGTGTGTGGGGCTCAGTTGGCTGGACAGCTGGTTTGCGATGCAGAATGATGCCAATGATGGGAGTTCAGTTCCTACACCAGCTGAGGTTACCATGAAAGATTCACCTTTTCAATCTCTCCCATCAGATGTGGCGATGCTCAGAGTAAAGCATCACCAGTCATTTCTCTCTCTCTCATAAGAGAGCAGCCCTATAGTCTGGTAAGACTGGTGACCTTATTGGTGTGCAAGCATAGTGAATCGTATCTTCCTCTGATAATTGAAAGTGTACTGATGGAGTGGTATCGGATTGGTCCTACAACTTTGTGGGCAGGACATACTTTGGGTGGTTTTCCACATTGTTGAGTGGGTATTCTGGTGCGTATTGGTTTCTGCTGGAAACATCTGGGATATTCTTGGTAGCTTCCCTGACACCATCTTTTCTTGCTGGCATCAGTCTAAGTGGCTGATGCCCCACAAACGCTTTGGCATAGGATAGGCTTAATATTGATGAGCAATGAGTTGATTAATTATACAGTAATTATTATTGCACACTAGTTGTTAGACACATCACATTTGTGTTACTTGATTGTGACACAATCTGGCTCAATTTAAGATATAGTACACGTGGTTACTTCAGCTTAATGCTGTCAATGCTGTCAATGCTAAGGATAATCACTGAAGTACTACATATCTTTGATGAACACATGCAAGAAGCCCAGGACTTAGATCCTGGTTAACTCCTCCCAAGAACAGGCCTTTGTATCCTGAAAGATGAGTTTATCACATAACCCTTTCAGGTACTGACTGTCTTATACAACACTTCTCCCCAAGTGTTTTATCCCCAGTTATGACATTATTTAACAATTGTACTAATTATGTCAACTACGTTTACCACTAACTCATCTCCCCTAAGGTCCCTGACTTTATAAATGATTGATGACTTGGGTGGGTGGAAACTCTTTTGCTTGAAGATGAAACATTAAGGTACAGTTTGTTGCTAGACTGGAACTTTCCTCAATCTTTGATTTCTTGGCAGCATTTTGTTGAGGATATATCCCAATGTTGGTGTCATTACCAAGCACTTGTCTCCAGTGCTGGAGGATCATTAGTTTCCTCAAACGATGTCGGAGAAAATAAACATGTGTCTGAAAGAAATAATCTTCTTCTCTTGATATTGTAGACTCCGTTATGTTTCTTCAAGCTCTGCTCATATTCATTTGGATATTATCAGGATCATTCATAGACAGTAACTCCAACTGAGCTGTTAGGGATTGTGTCTTTTAAAAGCTGAATTGATTATAACCTGAGTTTGCCACTCACCCTTGGCGGTTATGGTGTCAAACATATCAGATCTTGAAGATTCTTCTGCTGTTGAAAGACAATCGAATAACTCCCACCAAACCTGTAGGA